>NW_027494940.1:0-103452 GCF_021521415.1 Bidens hawaiensis
TAATCATTTACTCACCACGAATAAAGAAGTTGCATGCCTCGTAGTAACACTTCAACTAACCATGACGAGGTGTTTGTTTTTCCGATTAGTTTTACAAAAGCCTAACTGGAACAATTAGTTTGAAAGCTTAGTTAGTCGTTATAAGTAGTTTTTTCGGTTTTCGTTTTCAATACGAGTAGTTTATTAGTAGTTAACCTTGTCGCGAGTAGCTTAACCTTACAATCTACTCGTGGCTATATTAAAAATATATAAAAATGTTATGTAATCCTTTATTTTTTTGTCATTTTAAAGAAAATTATTATGCCATGTTTTTATTTTATGTGATTCCTTATTTTTATGTCATCTTTTATAAAAATTATTATGTCAAATAAGGGATCATAAAAAATGATTATTTCTTTATATTATGTGATTCCTTATTTTTATGCCATCTTTAATAAAAATTAATATGGTACATAACAAAAATAATTTTTATAAAAGATGACATAAAAATAAGGAATCACATAAAATAAAAGACATGACCTATAATAATTTTTTTTAAATGACATAAAAATAAGGGATTAAATAATATTTTTATATATTATTAAATATTTTTAAAATATATCGATTACCGCTAAAACGAGTAGTCACGAGTAGATTGTATGGTTAAACTAGTCGCGACGAGTTAACTACTAATAAAACTACTCGTATTGGAGATGTAAACAGGAAAATCTACTCGTAACGACTAATTGAGCTTTCAAACTAACTGTTCCAGTTAGTTTTTTGTAAAACTAACCGGTTCGATAGGTTTGGTCAAACACCTTGTCAGGGTTTGTTTGGGCGTTGATTATGATGTAACATTTCGGATTTTTCATATTTGTATTCGCATTTCGTTTACCCGATTCGGGAATGTAATTCGGATCTTTCGTATTATTAAAAAATTGTATTTGTTGGTATTAACTTAGTTTAACTTAATTTATATTTTCTTAACTTTCAAACTTACCAAACAATGCTTAGAAACTTTTAAATCACCTAAAACGGCTAAAAATCGTGTTTATGGAAGTTAGAGGAATAATTTTGCCAAATCTTTCCTATTTTTCAACTAAATTAACGAAACTTAAGCTCCAATATACGCCAATTAATGTTTTGAAACAAACCAATTCGTTTTCTTGTTATCTAGGCTGAATTTTGTTAGTTATTAACTTATTATACCCAAATTTCTCATTAATAGCTTATTTCGTTTCCTATCGAGTGAATTACTTCATAAATGCATTATCACTCTCAATATTTAATCAAAACACATCTCTAAACCCTAAAAACTACTGACTTCCGTCATCCTCCCCATATCCGACGAAATTCCATTCCACATCATAAAATTGTTCAAGATTTAATCGATTTCAATCAAGACTAATTAACTTTGGTGTTCAAGACCTCGTTGACCATGAATTGTTCTTAGTTTCAATCCTTGTTTGGGTAAGTTGTCTTCTTTAATATTGTAGGTTTTTATCTCTTTTACAAAAGCTCTCAATCAATTTCTGAGATTGAGGGGATTTACCATGTCCATTGGACTTTGACCCATTTAAGGGCAAAATAGTTAACAAGATCGACTAATCGATTTCTAACACTTCAGGTTGAAACTAGCTTTCGGACCAGAAGACTTTTATGTTTATTTTGAGATTTTGAGTGTACTGACCAAAACCCGGCTCCCGAATTACAGTTTGGATTCTGGTCAGTACTAGCTCGCTTATTTATTAAAAATATCATAACCGGAGTTCTATACATTCGTTTGGATTGATTCAAGATGATAGGTTTTTGGTTTTGACTCTATTTTCATTTGTATAAATCTCAGGTCTGTTTGGATCATAATACTTGTTGTAATAACCTTGCTTGTTTAATTTATCTCTTGGTTTACAGCTCGTTTAATCATCAAGGTGAGTAATCACTCCTCTATTTTACTGCTTTCAAATGATTTGGGACTTTATGCGTATAAAGTCTTATTTTTCATACTACATATTATCCATACTAGCAAATTATGATTATTGTGTTGTTGATTAATTAAATGTTTATTTGCTAATTGCATATTTGCTTATTTGTTTGATTCTAGCAATTCGGAGGGGTCAATCATCGATTCTAGCAAGTCGTCATAGTAGCCATAGCTCATTTGTGAGGCATGGTCAACTGATACCTATTATTTGCTTCAATTTAATTGTTGATACTCATTATATTGATTTGCAGTTTTTATCTTATATTATATTTAGTGTCGAAAACTAGTAATTCTCTCACTCAACCTCGTGTTGACAATATATATATATATATATATATATATATATATATATATATATATATATATATATATATATATTTACGCATATTGCAGGTTATTCTTTGATTTGAAGTGAAGATTGAAGATCACATAGATTGGTTTTAGGTTATATATTAAAAGATAACTAGTTTGATTTATTTGTGTTTGGGTTATTTGTAACAAGTTGAGACAATGTATACTTTGTTAAATTTATATTAATAAATTAGATATTGTCATATTTAAATAGTATGATAGTACCTTGTGAGTTGTGAACAATCAGTTCGCCCCCGACATTTCCGCCTTAAGTTGGGGTGTGACATACGATGCATGTAACTTCTTTATTCGTGGCGAGTAAATGAATAGTGAACATGCTCATTATCGTTAGTTTATTGCCACGTGATATGTTTTAATTGGCTTTACAAACTACTCGTGTGTTATCGTAATATACTCGACATGACTAGTTTATAATACCTATTTCTGAAAGTTCTTGAAAGTTATACCTAAAACTTGAAATTTGTTTTCATAAATGTTTATTTTGAAAAATTTCCCCCAGATATTTCTAAAATAATCTAAGAAAGCAATTTTTTTCCATCTTCACAATCAATATTTGTATTACGTTATACACTAGCAATTGTATTCTTTTATAATTAAGTTGGGTTTATACAATTAAATAAAAAGACCTGTGTGATTGTGTCAAAACAGGTTATGGTCAGAACTAAATTCAAACAAAACTAGTTCGAGTCAAATAAGTTTCAAGCAACATGAATTCACGTAATCGAGGCCGTTTTGAAAAAGTGTTAATTTGGTTGGTGTCAAAATGGATTTGGCCCTAAATGATTAGGTTAAGGAAAAAAACCCAAACACCTAGACTAGCATGTTGAAATGAGTCGTAGAAAAAAAAACACTGAGGTTGATCTTAAGATTGAAATGAATCATTCTAGAAATAAGAAAAAGAAACACCCACAAACGCACTCCCATCCCGGCTTAAAATAAGTTCTTTTAGATAAAATGAAAAAAAATAATTATCCACCAATCCCACCCATGTTTAACCGAGTCCTTGTAGAAAAAAAAAGTACCCAACTCCACTTAACTAGACCTTAGACTTAAATGAGTTGTTTTGGGAAAAAAAATTAACAACCCCACCCCCCTCTTTTTCAACACCCCACCGCCGGGGCGACAATGATAAGTAGGCATGAAAAACAATGGGTTTAAATATACGAATTTCGATATCAAGCAAATACGATAACTTGGAAAATAAACTTGCAAAGTGAAAACCCGGAATTAATGGAAAACTACGAGATTAATTGCAAGTGAGAACTACATGGTGTGAGAACAGTTGTGGAGATTTCACAACTAAAAAGGTATCGCAAGGATATACTTTTCACATAGCAGATGCTACTATATATAGGATTTCGCTTTGTATAGTTCATTATGTGTGTTCATTTGTAAGTGTCTTTTCTATGGGGAGACAAAGAGGCCACCAAGGGGTGCACAACTTGGTGGCCTGCGACTAGATTAGATTATCTTACGTATAATATGTTTTAAGGATCAAAGTGGATCTTCACTACTAGAAAAAAAGCCTTCAATGACACGCATTGCGTGTCATTAAAGGGTATATATGACACGCCAATGGGTGTCAAGGAAGCCCCTGTCATAAAACGAATATGACATGCATTTTAGGTGTCATCTTGTAAGACGCGCATTTATGACATACAATTACGACAAGCATTTACGACGCCCATTTATGACACGCCTTTATGCGTGTCATAGTTTTAGGTGTTTTAAAAAAAATTTATTATTATTATTATTATTTTGTAATATTACTAATTTTCACATTAAATGATAATTAAATTTGATGACACAACATAAAAGACATTATAGCATAACAATTCATTTCATAACATACGCATATTAAGTCAAATATATTAACAAATATGATAAAGTAACAAAAATAATGTTTGTTGATATAAAACTGTTACCGAAAAATAAAAGTTGCCCCAAAAATCAACTATGATCAACCATAACTAATAAATCATTCAAAAACTCGGGCCGTTTTTCATCCGGGCTTCTTGGTTATTTTCTTCCTCCCACGACTTGCAAACACAATTTCAAGCGGTCTATAAGTTGCCTGCATAGCAAACAATTATATTGGTTAACTACTCATTTAAAATCAACCATTTATTTGCCTTTTGATTAAACAATTAACATCATTTTGAGGAAATTCAATTAATGACCATGGCCACCATTAACAGTAGCAATGAGTGTTAATGTGCAACCTAACAATTGACCGGCCATCAAAAAGTCAAAACTTTGTGGATAATTATAAACTTAATTTGACAAAGTATTTTTGTAGTAGGTATATGTAATTATAAGCTAAAGGTTAAATGTATAGATAATGTCAAATTACCTTGAAACTTAGACACCTTCATAGACGTGACTGAAATAGTTGTTGGATGTGGCATGTATGAACAGTGTCGTTGTCGAAGTGGAATGCAAGCTCCTCCCATATAGCAGCCCCGATAAATTTCGAATGAAAATGCTACTACAAACAATAACAAAAAAAAATAAAACACTTCAGTTTGGACAATAAATATTTTAGGAAAATCAAGATTGACCAAATTAGGCATATGAAAGATAACTAAATACACATTAGTTAAGTCCAAACGGGCCGGGTCAACAAAACTTCATAATCAATCTAAGTATAAAAATTAAACTCCCAACAATATAACACTATTTTAAGTGATAACACGATATAGGCCCGCACGTTGTGACAGCTTCTGACTGATAATTGTAAATTTTCTTTAGAGGAGGCATACTCATTATTATTTATATGGTCATTGTAGCTTTTTTCACCATAGTTGTTCATTACAAAGCAAAGCTACGCTAAAAGAAGTGATACATCTATGCAAAAAGAAGTTTGATACGCGCATGATAGTAAAACACATACACTATCTACATAGATTCTAAGTACCCTAAACCATAAAACCTTAAACTAGCATTATAGCACCAAGTGTAATTAGTCAGGTTCATGCAAAGCATACAAATGTAAAAGGACACATAAATAGCAAATCTTACCTTTATAAAATTGAATTCAATAACAATTGATGATACAACTCAGCTGCAATAGAGAGGAAAGACAACAATCTACCTGTATATAAGTCACCATAAATTTTTTTTAAACAAATGATCATAATTTACCACCACTTTAAAGACTAAAATGTCAACTTGGTTGTTTAGTAAATTGACCAATATACTGCAACAATACTTTTCTAGTTAAATTGGTCAATTTATTAAAGACTGGTTACTACAATATAAAACTGGTCAATTGTCTACAACGCCAATTCAAAATATAAATCTACATTTAAAATTACAATCATTGACTAAATAAGAAAAAAGAAAATATAAAAGAATAAAACAAAAAACCTAGCCATAGGCTCCAAAATTGAACAACATATAACAGTATAACACAACACTCGTTTTCATTATTTATATTACAACAAAACAAAAGTAAATCAAGTATATTGTTTGTTAAAGGTTTGATTTTAGTTTCGATATTGGCTCCAGAATAGGGATAAGCTCGGGATGGTACCGGTACCGACCGATACCGATAATTGAAAATATTTGGTACTGAAATGTTCGGTTCGGGTAATATAGGTACCGAAAACTCAAAACTTGGTACCGTACCGAATTCGGTATCAGTTCGGTACCGGTACGAAAACGCTTAACACTACTCCAGAAATAAGATATAATTGATTTCAAGTTATGTGATTTTTAAGTAGCGATGAGCGTTTTCGGTACGAGTCTGAATTCGGTACCAAGTTTTTAGTTATTTGGTACCGCTACGGCACCGGCATTTCCCGATTTTTGTATTAAATACCGGTACCGGACCGAAAATTTTGGTACCTGTACCAAAGTTTTTACGAATTTTAGTACCGGTACCGATCTCATCAAATGGAAGGATTTAACTGACCTTGTAGGAATCGATCTGCCCAAGACACATATTAGAGTTGATGTGGCTAGTACGTTATGATCCAAGTCGGGTCATACCCAATAACAAGCTAGACAAACACCACGATAATTATTATTAGATATGATCTAAGTAATGATTATCAACACTTATAATATTTGGAAATTGAGTTTTCTAAATATTTGCATTTGTGTGTTAAATAAATTATATGGATAATTTATATTTTGAGAGATGTTATTTAAATTGATTAAATAACATATTGCATGTTACTTATGATATGTTTTATAACATAAATATTATAAGTAAATAATTGAAGTAATTGAAAGGGGACTTGAAATTTGGGTCGGAAAATTCCTCCCTCTTCTCTCTCCTCCTTTTGTTTCTTCCAATACATGCAAGAGGTACCATTGAAAGATCATTATTCTTGGGTGAATAATAATTTACACCATCTCTCACACACACACATCTCTCTCTCTCTCTCTCTTCTCCCTTTGAGGCCGAGAGCAAGAAGAAGAAAAGGAACAAAGGTTGTTCTTGCATCAAGTGTTAGGACCCTAGCAACCAAGGTGTTTGTTGGAGCTCGTTGGGTATACAAGCTTGAGGTTTCCTCCATTGGAAGCTAGCCGTTCATATCTTTCATCCTCTTTATCTTTCGGACTTGAAGGTATGATTCATGCAACACCCTATGGTTGTTTTGATAGCATGTATTTCGTATATGGATCCGGGAATTGGGTTTAACATAAATGGGTTTATGTGTAAGGTAATAACAAGATTTAAAACTTTATTTCCGCTGCATTTTTCTATATAATGGGTTATATGGACTTTGATAATCTTGTTAAAACCCAACAATGGCATCAAGAGCCGCTTATCATAGATCTAAAATTTTCGGGTTTTATGGTGTGTTTCACCATATTGCCGAAAGTTTTTTGGTTTTTGGTTACCCCTTGGTTCCTCAAGATTATACTTTACATGCATGTGATAATCTTGAAGAATTAAGTCATTTGGATTATTAATTATCTTGTTTGGACAAAACCCGAAACTTTCGGTTTTGTTCCTCTTGGCCGAAAGTTTTATGGGTTAGAGGGGAACCATTTTGGTCTTCTAACACCTTGCATATTTGTATGTGCATTTGGATGTTCATAACCTAGCCATGACCTTTGGATGTGTGTTTGTGTTGTGATTTATTCGGTTTATTCAATTTGGTTGTAATATTATTTTATTTGGGTTTGTAATCTATTTATTCATTCATTTTGGTTTGTAATAATAAGTAGATTAGTTGTGTTTCTTTTACTAGAGAAAAATGTATTAGGATATATTTTTTGTATAAGAAGAAGCAACAAAGTTACGGTTTTGGTTTTGGGCCTTAATGGACCTAATAGTCCAAGATGGGATTTTAGCCCAATGACCAAAGCCCAAACCTGGAGGCCCAAGATAGCTAGGAGCAGAAGTTGGAGCCCATATGGAAGCCCAAATAAAGTGGAAGAGTCACAACATTAGGTGGACACTTGATGCATATGGATGCGGGATCAAGTGGGAGTTCACCGACACATGCCTTGTGTAATTCTCGTCCCTTAGGAGAGACCTTTTGACACACTTGTTTCGGTCAACAAGTGTTGTCTATTTATGTGGCTATGGTTATGGACATGTGCTTGTATTTTATGCTTGTATGGTTGTTTTAATTTTATTGTTTTATCATGTTTGGATGTTGACAATTAAAATCGACAACTAGCATAAAAGTGATTCCTTTGAAATTGTTATGTTATAAAATTGGTTTTATTAACTATTAATGATTTCATAATAAAATGGGTTTTATTAAAAGGAATATGAAAATCGGTTTTCAAAGGTACCATACATTTGAATGCATGCAAATGGAAGGTACACTAAATAGTTTTCCAATCAAGAATTTTGAAAACTAAAATCCCTTTTTAAACAAGTTGAACACCATCCTTTTATACGACACTTAAGTCACTTGAAGACTTGAATCGTGGAATAGGGTCACCTAACCACATTTAAGAAAACTTGTGATCTTGAGGTGGTTTTACAATACTTGTGGGATGAGGGTCACCTAACCACTTGTATATGTAAACTCACACGTGTGTGTAAGTAGGACGACTTGATTTGAAACCATGTGAATAGGGTCACCGGCACATGGCGTTCAAAGGTGTTGATGGGATTAAACGTGCCAACTAAACATATGATGTTTAACCGATCCCATAAAACTAGAAGTTGCAAAGGGTTGCAATTGTCAAACGTTGACTACCTTGTTAATTTGAATAATAGGATAAAGGTCACATAACTACTATTTGAATGAAACGTTGGATTCTAGATTTTAATCAATAATTGTCTTGGAGACATTAAAGGGTATTAAAGATTAAAAATTATTGATATCGATGTGACAATCGTCAATTTCAGGTTAACTCCGTTAACTCAACTTCGTCAATTCAAACTTAAGATCATTGAATCTATAACGCACACTTCATTACATTTAAACTAAGGTTTAAATGACGCTTAACACTTACTACATGTGTAGTCTTTCGGGAATTTCACAGAAACGCAAACGAGTTGACGCAAACGATTGATAAATAAACGAAAAACATCAAAACAGTAATTATGTGATAATTATGTGTTAGACTTATGTGTTATGTGATAACATGGTTATAAACGTTAACTCAAGATGAAAACAAGTTAGTTAGGCTAGAAAAGTAATACTTAGAAGTGGAGGGACTTGAGTGTAACTTATTATTATTATAAATATATACTAATAACCTTAACCCTAACCTATTCTCTTTCTCCCTAACCCCGATCGGAAACCCCAAACCCCCTTCCCTTGGCTGCCGTCCACTCTATACACACATACAACCCTCAAATCAAGCTTTTGATTGAAGAACTAGGTGCTAGGAAGGTATAATTGATCATCCTTCACATCCTTGTTAATTGATTTTGATGTTTGTTGGGTTAATTACAAACCCTAGTGAGCCGATTCCATGTGTATGTATGAAGTTAACATGATTGTTGTTGAATTAATGATGATTGATAACTAGATTGAATCTTGTTGCATGTAAATTGTTGTGTCCTTGATTTGAGTTCAAACACAAACCCTAATCAAGTATGTAATATGTATTTGATGTGCATGGATGGTGTTTATGGAGTCTAGAGGGTTATATGAATGCATGATAGTTCATAGATTGTTATTATGTTGAGTTTGGATGCAAACAGTTTCTGGACAGAATGTGTATATGATGTTTAAGTGACTGTAACGAAGGGTAAACTTGAAAATTGGTTGAGATTATTGATACTACAGTAAACTAGGTTGAGTCTAGTTTCTATATAATATAAATTTGTAATTTTTGGACAAGTAAAGGTTAACTTTTATGATTTTACAAAAACGTTGTGCAAAGCTGAGCTGTTAGACCTGCTGTTAGGTTATGTTGTAAATGTTATATCTCATGAACTACGAGACCAATTGGGTTGGTTCCACTTCTGGAAGTTGACTCATTGAGTTAGGAACCTAACCCAAGTGGTCTTGCATTTATTGGATTTTTCGTTTAACGGGAATTGCAAATAACATTCTGTTGCGCATGAATTTGACTGTTATGAGTTTGCTGTAATGATTTGATGATTGTGAGAAAACTATGTGGAATAAAAATATAATTAAATATGTTCTCGAAACCTAAGACATATGTGCCTCTGTGACGATTTTTGGTAAATTAATTGAGATGCTATGGTTGGTGAAATAGTACAATCTTTCTAGTAGGATTTCTGTCTTGGTGAAACTAGCTGCTGAGTTGTGTAAAGATGCATGAAACATGATACTTGCTATATAATTGTTATGTTTTGACCAAAATACCCTTGCGGGGAATAATTGCTAATTGATTGCCATGATTTGACCAAATTGCCCTCATGGGGAATAATGGCTAGTTAATTGTTATTTGTTGACCAAAATGCCCTTACGGGGAATAATTGCTAGTGATGTACGTTATGAATACATGGCACGTATATGATTGCTTACACATGTAATGTGTCACAAAAACACTTGTTAAAGTCACACACGATTCACGAACGAAGCACGAAACATGTTATGTGCATAGGTATTATGTGCCGGGTCTAGAGACTCGATAATATTCCGACACTTAGAAAAATCTCTTTGTTGTTTTAGAACGTTAGAGAGAGTTTTTCGGTGACGCGCATCTTGGTGATTTATTTTGGGAAATTCTTCGCAAACAGTGAGTTTCACTTTCCCCTCTTTAAACTGTTTTCAAACGTTTTTCACTTGGGGGAGATAACATACTCCACAACGCATTTAAGATTTTGTTATAAATTATATATCACTTGTAAAGGCTAAGTGGCAAACGAAATATTTGAAGTCCTACACATCGAACCGGTTAATATTTAGAATAGCGAGTCACTGTTGAGTAGTACTACTGGGTTTGACAAACCCCACCAACGCTAAACTCGACTGGAAGTCGAGCGGGTGTAATTTTGGCTAACACGTACCATGGTCTGGAGGACCTGGTGACAAGGCACTTAATAAACGAGTCAGCTTCGGTGTCGAACACTTAGTAATACTTGTTGTATAGACTAGCTACCTATCGATATATAATTTGACATAACACTATCTGGTAACGCAAAACGCTGTAACGCTGTAATGCAAAACGCTGTAACGCTGTAACGCTGAACGCAAAAGCTAAACGATTTATTTTTATATAACTTGTGAACTCACCAACCTTGTGTTGACACTTTTAGTATGTTATTCTCAGGTAGCCGAGGCGGGCGCGCGGTTTAGGAACATGCATTTATTAAAAACGCTTTTGTCCTGCAAACTTATTTTTAACGGTTATCTTTGGTTTTAAGTCGTCCTGCGTGACGCAACTTTTGATTAAAGGTTTATACGCTTCCGCATTTAATTACTCGTAAACGTTTTCGTGGTTTTGAAACTTTATTTTATAGTTTGATTATAACTGATGATTCCGATCCTGCCAGTTCACACCCTCTGACGGTAAAACTCCGTTAGTGGATTTTGAGTGTGTGACAATCGAAAATACTAAATTGAACTTTGTTAAATTCTTTATTGATGGCCGCAAACAATCAACAGAACGCTATTATCCCTCATGTGCATAACCTATCACTTAGATCCATTCTGGACAAGGATCGTCTAAACTTTAACAACTTTATGGACTGGTATCGAAACTTGAGAATTGTTCTCAAGCAAGAGAAGAAGTCCTACATATTAGACGGTCCTATTCCCGATGAACCCGATGTCAACAACTTGGATGCCTATGTGGATTGGCTAAAATACACCGAGGATTCGATGCAAGTTTCTTGCCTCATGTTGGGAACAATGATTCCCGAGATCCAAAAGGATTTTGAGAATCATGGGGCGTATGACATGATAACCCAGCTTAAGGAAATGTTCCTTACTCAAGCTAGGGTGGAGCGCTTCGAAATGGTTCGAGCACTTCATTCATGTCAAATGGAAGAAACCCAATCCGTATCATCTTATGTGCTTAAGATGAAAAGCCACATTGATCGGCTTGAACGGCTTAACTGTCCCGTCTCAAAAGAGTTAGCCACAGATTTGATCCTGAACGGCCTAACTAAAAGGTTTGAGACATTCGTCATGAACTACAACATGAACGGATGGGACAAAAGCGTTGGTGAGCTTCACACAATGCTTAAGACAGCCGAAGCCGGCGTGGGTAAAAAGGTTTTACCCGTTCTTGCGATCAATGAGGGTAGCTTGAAGAAGAGGCATCATCCGGAACCAAAGGCAAAGGTTGTCGTTGGTAAGGGGCAAGTCAAGAAGGGGTTCAAGGGGAAGGCAAAGGCGGAACCCAAACTCAAGAAGCTAAAGGTTAGCGTTGAGGATCCATGCTTTGGTTGTGGGGAGATAGGTCACTGGATGAGAAACTGTCCGACCTATCTCAAGGAGTTGAAAGCTAAGAGGATGCGGGGCAAACCTCAGGTACAACTTTCATGATCGATATTGATCTTAATATTGTTTCTTATAACACATGGGTATTGGATACCGGATGTGAACTCATATCTGCAATTCATTGCAGGGGTTCAAAAGAAGAAATGATTTCAAGAAAGGACATATAAGTCTCTTCATAGGCAATGGAGCAAAGGTTGACGTCCAAGCCTGAGGAGATTACGTTTTGAAGTTTCCAAATGGTTTGGAAGTTATTTTGAAGAACATTTTGTATGCTCCTAGTTTGACTAGGAACATTATCTCCGTTTATCTTTTAAGACAATTTGGTTATGATTTCAAGTTTGTAGACAATGGTTTTTATGTATTCATGAATGATGTCTTTTATTTTAAAGCGATGCCGTTTAATGGCATTTTTGAATTTGTTCATGATGATACATCCATTGATAACTCGTTGTACAAAGCAAGCACCAAAAGACTCAAATTGGATTTGAGTAAAACATTTATTTGGCATTGTCGCCTTGGTCGCATAAACAAGGATCGGATTCATACACTTCAAAAGAATGGTCTTTTGAAATCAAGTGATGATTCATTTGATGAATGTGAATCTTGTTTATTGGGAAAAATGACCAAAGAACCATTTAGTGGAACTAATGAAAGGGCGAAAGACTTATTAGGCATCATATATTCGGATGTATGTGGTCCTTTTAGGACAATGACAAGGAATGGTGAAAGATACTTCATTACCTTTACCGACGATTATAGTCGCTATGGGTATGTGTTCTTGTTAAGACACAAAAATGAAGCCTTTGAAATGTTCAAAGTCTTCCAAAATGAAGTACAAAATCAACTCAAAAAAACAATCAAAGTACTACGTTCCGATAGAAGAGGTGAATACCTCAATGATGCGTTTCTAGAACATCTTAGGAGTTGTGGGATTGTCTCACAACTTACTCCACCTGGAACACCACAACATAATGGTGTGTCTGAAAGGAGGAATCGAACTTTATTGGATATGGTTCGATCCATGATGGCTAGAAGCACATTACCTCTATCATTTTGGGGTTCCGCTTTGATCTCTGTTGCCCGTATTTTAAATATGGCACCAACCAAGAAAATGGAAAGGACACATTTTGAAATATGGCATGGAAAGGCTCCATCGTTTTCATATTTAAGGGTATGGGGCTGTGAGGCTTATGTTAAGATCTACACCCTAGACAAACTTGAAAGCCGATCCACTAAGTGTATCTTTGTAGGATATCCCGAAGATTCGATGGGATATTACCTCTACAATCCAAACGAGCATAAAGTGTTTATAGCTCGCAAGGCTAAGTTCTTGGAAAGAAGGTTCCTTATGGAAGAAACTAATAGAACTATGGAACTTGAGGAGGATCGACAACCAAAAGCCGATACACGTTTGGTTGACACTAGCGATCAATAAGAGGTTGTTGATAATGATCAATTGGTTGATCAACCCACACAAAACGTTCGCAAATCTGGTAGAATTAGCACCCCACCTGAAAGATATGGATTTTTCATGGATGGATGCTATGTGGTGGATTCCGACGAACCAACCACATACCGAGATGCAATGTCACAATTTGATTGTGATAAATGGCTGGAAGCCATGAACGTTGAGATGCAATCCATGCATGATAACCAAGTATGGGACTTGGTTGCTCCACCTCTTAATTCCAAACTGGTTGGAAGTAAGTGGGTTTTCAAGAAGAAAACCGATATGCATGGAAACTTGGATACTTATAAAGCTAGACTTGTAGCAAAGGGTTTCACTCAAACTCAAGGGGTTGATTATGATGAAACTTTCTCGCCCGTGGCGATGCTAAAGTCTATAAGGATATTGTTTTCCATAGCCGTATATTATGACTATGAGATATGGCAAATGGATGTCAAAACCGCTTTTCTAAATGGGCATCTTGAGGAAGATGTCTATATGGTTCAGCCTGAAGGTTTTGTCGATCCACAACATCCTAATAAGATATGCAAGTTGAAGAGATCAATCTATGGATTGAAAAAGCATCTAGGAGTTGGAATCGCCGTTTTGATGATGAAGTTAAGAAATTTGGATTCATCAAAAACGCTGATGAAGCTTGTGTGTATAAGAAAGCTAGTGGGAGCATCATTACCTTTTTGGTATTATATGTCGATGACATGTTACTATTTGGAAATGACATTCCAACCTTGGAAGGTGTAAAAGCCTGGCTTGGAAGCTGTTTTTCCATCAAGGATCTTGGTGAGGCCGCCTATATTCTGGGAATAAGGATCTATAGGGATAGATCAAGGCGGTTGATAGGTTTGAATCAAAGTGCATACATTGACAAGATCTTGAAAAGGTTCAAGATGGAAAACTCTAAGAAACGTTTGGTACCTATTCAAAGAGGAACAATGTTGAGTGTTTCTCAATGTCCAAGCTCAAAGGATGATCAAGACAAAATGAGTGGAATCCCATATGCATCTGCTATAGGATCCATCATGTATGCCATGATTTGCACCATACCGGATGTGTCATGCGCTTTGAGCATGACAAGTCGATACCAACAAAATCCGGGAACCAGCCATTGGATGGAGGTTAAGAACATATTGAAATACCTTAGAAGGACTAAGGATATGTTTCTAATATATGGCTCTGGTGAGGAGGAGCTCGTTGTAAAGGGTTACACGGATGCGAGTTTCCAAACTGATCGAGATGATTCTCGATCACAATCGGGATATGTCTTCGTTCTAAATGGTGGTGCTGTCTCTTGGAAGAGCGCAAAACAAGACGTGGTAGCCTTGTCTACCACTGAATCGGAATACATCGCCGCCTCATTGGCAGCTCAAGAAGTTGCATGGATTAGAAAGTTCGTTGCCGATCTAGGGGTAGTCCGTACCATTCAGGACCCTCTAGAAATCTTTTGTGACAACGAGGGTGCGATTTCTCAAATCAAGGAACCCCGTGCACATCAAAAGACTAGGCACATTGAGCGGAGATTCAACTACATAAGGGATGAAGTTGAAAAGGGAAAGATATGTATTCGCAAAGTTCACACTGATCAAAACATTGCGGATCCACTCACGAAGCTCCTTGAAAGGCCGAAGCATTAGGGTCATACTTGCGCCTTAGAACTTCGATATTCTAGTGATTGGATTTGATCTATTTTGTATTTGGATATCGGAACAATTGTTATTTTGACTCATTCATATGATTATGGTTTATGATTATGACTTTTGAGTTATGTTCCATTTTAGCATGTTTAAATCCGTGAGTAATTAGATTATTCTAAACATCCGTATTCGATCATACTTGTGGGAACAAATATGAAAGTAAGACTATTATGAACTTGGATTGGTAGATATTCATGAGGTATGAATATAGCAAGGGGTTTGCAGCCAAGGTTCATAAATATTTATGGGATAAATATTGGATATGACCCGCCCTTAAATTTTACTGCATGGAATCCTTGTGATTTGTGATCATAAGTAAATTTGAGTAAAGGCGAACATCATAGTATCCTCCGACATGAGATACATATTGGGTCTTGATATTCATCGACTATTGTACTTTGACTTAGTTCTTCGCTGCTCTGAAACATGTCGGTACATAAGGCTAAGCTCAAGTGTAATACAAGGTGATAGTGAGAGACCTATGTAGTCAGTAGGGGATTTGTCCCTCTTATTCGTTGAGAGTTAAATGTCTAAGGCCTGAAAAGTTAAATCAACAAAGAATGATCACTCTGTGTCTCTAGATTTAACATGACATTTGTGACAAAAGGATAAATGATAGTTTCACCTAAATCATTTTCAAGTATGGGACTTGAAGGGGATGATGTTATTGCATGGCATTTCGTCATACGTATTAGGGATAGTAAACCGTTGTTAAGCGGTATTTTCTATTTGCATCAATCTTCTATGTATCTTGTGCAAGTGGGAGATTGTTGGAATCGATCTACCCAAGACACATATTAGAGTTGATGTGGCTAGTACGTTATGATCCAAGTCGGGTCATACCCAATAACAAGCTAGACAAACACCACGATAATTATTATTAGATATGATCTAAGTAATGATTATCAACACTTATAATATTTGGAAATTGGGTTTTCTAAATATTTGCATTTGTGTGTTAAATAAATTATATGGATAATTTATATTTTGAGAGATGTTATTTGAATTGGTTAAATAACATATTGTTTGTTACTTATGATATGTTTTATAACATAAATATTATAAGTAATAATTGTAAGTAATTGAAAGGGAATTTGAAATTTGGGTGGGAAAATTCCTCCATCTTCTCTCTCCTCCTTTTGTTTCTTTCAATACATGCAAGAGGTACCATTGGAAGATCATTATTCTTGGGTGAATAATAATTTACACCATCTCTCACACACACATCTCTCTCTCTCTTTTCTCCCTTTGAGGTCGAGAACAAGAAGAAGAAAAGGAACAAAGGTTGGTCTTGCATCAAGTGTTAGGACCCTAGCAACCAAGGTGTTTGTTGGAGCTCGTTGGGTATACAAGCTTGAGGTTCTCCTCCATTGGAAGCTGGCCGTTCATATCTTTCATCCTCTTTATCTTTCGGACTTGAAGGTATGATTTATGCAACACCCTATGGTTGTTTTGATAGCATGTATTTCGTATATGGATCCGGGCATTGGGTTTAAAATAAATGGGTTTATGTGTAAGGTAATAACATGATTTAAAACTTTATTTTTGCTGCGTTTTTCTATATAATGGGTTATATGGACTTTGATAATCTTGTTAAAACCCAACAGACCTATCAACATAAATTCAAGCAAACAAAGCGACTATTTAGAAGCTTCCAGTTTAGAAACTTCATAATCTAAAATATTTAGTACCTGAAACTTATGTACCTAATTGTTTTGTTATTAAGCACCCATAGTACAAATATTTTTGTGATTAAGGCAGTAAGTTGTGATTCTAATTATTCATAAGCCAAGTATTTTTAGTGAACTAATTATATGATACAAATCAGGAAATTTCCAACATTAGCCATCTCAGAATACATGTTTGGCCAGCTTAATTAAGAACCAAATAAGGAGTATTACTTACATTACCTCCAAGTATCATGCTTCATCCTTAAACTAAGAGCCATCTTGTGACGATGCAACTTGTTCATGGGTTACCTATTGAGTTTGACACCGTAGCGGCTTCGCCTCTATACTAATCAAAGCCTACCAAGCAGGGAAACAACTTGTAGCAGTATATTGCAACTGAAGTCACACAATCAATTGGCTCGTGACCACTAACAGCCTGTTGTGGCTGCTGCTACTCGTCAGAGCCGTGGACCTCCAAACGCATGGAACCCAGCAACACAGAACTTGGACTAAATTTAGCTACAAACTGAATCAAAATAGTTAAGTTGTATCAATATAAAGAACATAAAATATGAATGAACCCAAAACCATATCAAACATAAAATAATAGGTGAATATGATTTCCTCAATTCAACTAACTATGAGGTAAGAATATTAGAATTGTCAATGGGAGTGACTCATTTCAAGTACATAGGTAACTACAGATCCCTAAAATTACATCCAAATCTAAAAAACAATTATGTCATTAAATATATGTTCTGCAAATAATAAAAAATACAAAGATGTTCTCATACCAAGACACATTGATGCGGTGAATCGGAGAGCGATTCCAAGTCACTGTCGGTGGAGAAATTGTAAACCACCACTGCCACACTCAAACCACATCAAAGAAACCCCACTGGACAGGTACACAGCGGTGGTGAGAAACCACCACTGCCACGGTCAATCCTCCTCCGCCTAGGGTTAAAAAAAACCCAACAATAGCATACTACATCACCGAGCCACCACACGACGGTGGTTACTAGAGAGAAACCGAAAATGAGGCGATTTGTGGCACTGGCGGGGGCACATGTAAGTGAATGGTAAATCAGAAATCACACACCAAAAGGCTTAATTGATCAAAGGAAGAACGAAGATTAGAGCCCTAGAATTTGTAATATGTAAATTCCAGATTAAATGAGGACTGGTGGTTTCAATTTGGGGGAATTGAGAGAAGAAGAAGAAGAAGAAGAAGAAGAAGAAGAAGAAGAAAGCCCTAGTTTGTTCAAAAAGTCTCACCAGAAAGTTGCAAATAAATATTGATTGGTGTTCAAATATTTATTTGAAATAAGAGATGACATGCATATATGACACGCAAGAAACTTTTTTAATTTATGACATCGGTTCAATGACACACAAAAATATGTGTCATAAATCTTCTAAATATGACGTTTTTTAATGACATGCGTATTTGCACGTCATAAATCACCACGTGTCATTGTGCGCATGTCATTAAAGGCATTTTTTCTAGTAGTGCTTACACGTTTTGACCTTTTATAAGTTAAGTTACTCTTACTAAAGTTACTTATTTGACCAGTTAACTAATTCAAGGTAACCCAATTTTAGTTGTTGACTAGTTTATGGTGACTTATTTTAACCCGTTGACTACCTTAAAGTGACTGAAATTAACTCATATACAGTTTTGTTTTACTTAAATTAGTACCATTATTGGATATGATGGATCTTAACTGCTACTTGAGATTTACTGACGTATAAAACTTGAACTTTGTTCTTTCTAAATTTCAAGATTTGATATTATATCTATCAAAGTTCGATTCGTACGATTTTATGTAATGTTTCATTGTCATATTTTCCTTTGCTAAGGTCAACAACTACATATTTCCCTAATCATAAAAATCAATTACATATTTCAACTTCATATTCGTATGATTCTTAATTACATATATTTTAAACTAGAAAATAAACTGCATACTTCGTCTTCCTAAAACATATATATTACATATTTATCAATTTCTTTAAAATTAAGTTATTGAATCACTATATATTTTCTCTTTTTTTTCATTAAAGATTTTTACCGACCTTGAATGCGTTTAACCAGCGTTGACGTGTTACTGGCGTCAAACTCATTAATTGGGTTCAGATGCGTTACTTGAACCAGACATGTTAATCAGCTTCGAGCGCGGTAACCGACATCTGACACGCTGCGGATTCGGATCCATTAACTAGCGTTGGACGCACTAACCGGCGTTGAACACATTAATCGGTGTCGGACACATTAACCAGCTACATTGTGCAAAGTGCATTTGTGTAGTAAACGAGGCTCAAACTAATGTATGTATTAAATCTATACAAACTTCCATACAAAAAACTTAAATTCAAATCAACCAAAATAAATTAACAATAATAAAAACAATACACATGTAATAAAAAACGTGTAATACACAGTATTTCATAAACTCATGTGGACCATTTAAATAATCTTAAATATATATATAAACGAAACCTTTAAAAGCTCAATGATTGTTCTCTACATTCTCACAAAGTCACAAAATTGTTTTATTTGTAAATAAAGGTTTCTCATGCATTTAACCCGAATTCACGGGTATGGGTCTTACAAAATCTAGATAACCCTTAAACGGGTTAAAACATCTCATTAAATTAAAATTTTAATCTTACAAAATATTTGCTATGAATATTCTATAGAATAGGGATATGCTAAAAATTAATATATGATTTTTTAAAAGTTATTATTTATTATTAAGAAACAATTTATAGTAAAAAATATAAGCGGGTCATGGGCCTCACCAAACCCAGATAACTTTTAAACCGGGTTATAACATCTCATTTATTTATGAAACCATTTCATAATCAAATCGTAAGTATATTATTAACTTTCGTACAATAAATAAAATTAAAATCCAAAAAAATATAAATATTATAAACGAATAAGATAAAACAACTTCGTAATACGTGAATAAAAACTACTTCTATGATATTTATAAAATTTTTACTGTAGTTATTATTGATGTCTAGTTGCTCAAGGATGGGCCAGGAGGGTTTTTTCGTGGAAAATTCAAAAATTAATGGGATTATTAATATGTGAATCAAACGTACACTATATATAAGACATCTAGGAATATAAGAATGGCATGGTTAAAGCCTACAGGTAGTACTTAATTTAATTAATTAACTGTTTATCATGTCTGCAGGTTTGGTTATTGTTCTTGGAGCGACTGGGGTATGCATTCTGGTATGTTTTGTTGCAATTGTTGCCGCTAATGTTTACTACAGAAAAAAAGAAAAACCTGCCGACGAGCAGACGCCAGAAGGTCAAAGCAATCGAGACAAAAAGAAAGATAAGGATCGAGAATTTGATACGGTCTTGGATGTTTGTTGTTTTGGTGGTGATGGTGATGGTGGTGGGTGTGGTGGCGGGTGTGGTGGTGGGTGTGGTTGTTAATTATCAGTAAGAAATTGTTATCGATTTAGCCTTTAAACCGTACTTTTAAGTTTTTTTAAGGCTCGATTTTCGTAGATTAAACACAATAGTGCAGCAAACTAAAAGCAAAATGCCATATCAGGATCACAAACATATGTACTATTACTGATCATAGCCACAAGGCTATATGTCACACTAATAGTTTTCTATATGCACCTTATTGGGTGACTTCTCAAACTCTGGTATATTACTTCTATCCTGTGGATCTGATGCATAAGAGCATCTACAATGAGTTACATTTCCCAATGTCCAATCTCATGTGACATCTTACAAACTTGGAAGAAACCAAACTTCACAATTGTAGAGGATTATGGATTGATGAAGATTTGCCACTACAAACTTGTAGCAAACTTAGAGTGTGGGTCCCCTCTCTCTCATACACACACATATCATATAATATACACATATGCATACATCTTTAATATTTTTTTAATAGGGTTGTAAAGGTTTGTTGTTGTGAAAGAAAGTGAGGTTTTTGAGAAAAGTTTGAAATATGATGTGGCGGTTTGTATGCGTTTGTTGTTGTGGATGCTTTAAGTGATTTTTACTAGGCTTGTGAGTGAATATATCTCCATAATGAATTCAAATATAGGTGACCCAATTATTCTTACTGTCGAAAGCCCACATACAACAGTTTGTGAAGGGCATGAGTGGCTCAATGAATGAAAATCAGAATCTTTGTAATGTTCTGTTTGATCCCGAGGGCGTCCAGATTTTATCACTAGTGAGTATTCGGGCAGGTGGGTTATCCTGAAACTAAAGATAACTTGGAGGCGCTTAAGGACTTAAGTACGACAGGTTGGGCCAGCTGGCGGTGGCCATTTGAAATTGGGTCACCGCGTACGAAGCACATCTCTGTTTGTTAGTCGTTAAAAAAAGAATGCCCTTCAAATATGCATTTATAAATAATAATATTAAATAGATGCTATTGTTAAATTATACACCTTAAAATAAAGCAAAGTAGATATAATAATAATAATAATAATAACAGTAAAATAATATATATTCAAATATTCACTTGTTTGTCTCGAGTTTAAGATAATACTCCATATTAGTTCGTTGTTTCTTAAAACTATTAGATTTAATATTAGATAAAAACTAACTAAAAAGTTATTTAAAATGTAGAAATTATTTATATAATTTATATTGAATTTAGATCATATCTGAAATGTTATAACTAAATCAAACGAGTTACAAAACAGTTGAAATTAAAGCGGTAAAGAGGCTAAGGATTCATGTCCAACATGTACAGGCCTTTAAAACAAATTGCGGGTCTCCATGTTGACGTGATTAATAATTACTGAGTTGCGTCAATAATCAAAAACAAATATTTAACTCTTAACATGAACAAACAAATGATATTACCAGGGGACTATTAATCTGAGAATTCCAATATCCAAACAAAATAAAAAGAAAATGGAAATGGAAATGATCAATAATTCATCAATAAGTAAATGTGAGAGATTGTCGATGAGGGACGATGTGACAGTCAAATTTTCTATTTTATTCCATAAGCTTGGCGGTAACTAACTAACTATAGAGTCTTTCAAGTCTGAAAATGGCAATCTAAGTATATATATATTTTAGATAGCTAGGCATATATTTATTAGAAAGTTAGTGAATTGATATTCTAAAAATTTAAATATTCCTTCATCGACGTACGCTGGCATAAGCCTAGTTGTGAACGGAATCAATGTGAGAAGCCAGTCGGAATCCTAACTCTTGAAAATTTGAAGCAAACCTGTCCCAGAAGTTTTTTTCTCTGTGTTACTAATGTGTACACACGTAAAGATATGTTCTAATGTAACAGTTTGTGTCTTTATACCATATATATATCAATTTGATAAGTAATGTAGATTGGAAATTGCAATATTGTAGTTTATTTATACGGGTTCCTACCGTCCGCTTACTGCACAGTGCACACGATGTGATACGATTTTATATAAATTAAAGTTTAATATATTATTTAAGTTTATATGTTATTTAGTTTCCTTATTATTCTATAATTAGGTTTCTGTATCTTTTTCTATTTTTATGTCTTGGATTCCTATATATTGTAATCTACGTTTAAGAAAAAGAATAAGAAAACTAATCAGAAAATTGTCTCAAGTTTCGTTTCTCTTTTTCTTTCTTGTTCTTGGAGCCTAACCCAAGGTCTATCGGAAGATTGACCATCTCGAATCGGCTTTATTTGTATGATGTAAATTTGTTTGAGCAGTATCTAAACTCTAAACCATTGGTAAATTACTGTGAAAATGTAAAGTAATTCACTAATTTGTTTACAATATGTGAAATTAACGTTATTTATTGTAACACAAAAATGCCACTTATGACCTAATTTGGGGTTAATGAAATGTCCTGTGGTTGCTGTGCTGCTGCTGTTGTTTGTATTATTATATCATGTGTTATTAATCGTTTCAGTTTAGCAGTGACATTTTCATCAGTTTATGTTGGGTCAAAACAAACTAGCTTGCTAGATTGCCCTTATTCACATCAACAGAGCACCACCCGCAACCCTTGTTGAACGTCATTTCCGCCAACCACAACCAATGTTACACGACACCAGCGCACCCCATTATTAATGCACACTAAATATATGTACCTTTGTGTTTAGTACGTGTGTTTGTTAATGAAACTATCTAGCGAACATGAGTAAAATCACTTACTTAATAACGAACATGAACAAGAAGCTTTATTCATCGGTTATGTTTTCGTTAATGGTATATTTGTTCAATAAATGTCTGACGTACGAACACATGGTCTTATTATTTGGTTCGATGCGATTCGTAATACAGCCCTAGAAGGAGTTATAATTATTTCTAAGCCGCCAAATAATGTTGCCCATACTTTATCTTTACACAACTTGATTGATTAAGAAAACAAAGATGAAACAAAATTGATATCAACAAAACTTTATTGATAAACTGATGATACAACGTTATAACAATTCAGAATGTTTTTGACTCTTCAACATTGACCATATTTATACACAACCAGAACCAATGCTAATCTGACATGTGTCATGGAAGTTATAAACTTTCCATTTGACACTTCTGGACCGTATACTTACATAAACATTCTAAATACATGCTAAACATAGTTGACACAATTACAACACGACCCCTAAACTTTGACACCCATGGATTAACGAAATTATTATTAATGCACACTAAATATATGTACCTTTGTGTTTAGTATATGTTCATGCATGTGTGTTTATTAATGAAACTATCTAACGGACATGAGTAAAACCATTTACACAATAACGAACATGAACACGAAGCTTTATTCATCGGCCATGTTTTCGTTAATGGTACATCTGTTCGATAAATGTCTGACGTACGAAAACGTGGTCTTATTATTTGGTTCGATGCGATTCGTAATACAGCGCTGGAAGGAGTTATAATTATTTCTAGGCCGCCAAATTACCCAAAGACACATTGGATAACCACATCAAAGTCCAAAGACTAATTAATTTCTTAGGTTTTCATTCAAGAGGAAATGAATAACCGGATCTTAAACTTCTATTCCGCCCATCGCCTAATGGACAGACACCAACCCAAATGAGGGTAAGAAGAAGCCGATTGTGAGAATATAACTTTGTTATGTTAGTTTTCATCAATAGAGAGGGTCAGACTCAAAATTTTCGGACATCAAGAGATAACTTTATACTACTGAGCATAAAATAGGGATCCCGGTCTCCATGAGTACATGCGCACACAAACAAACACGCATAGTTACTAAAGGTTACTACAAGGTTCTGGTTTCCTTAACATATCATTAATATCATTACATATTTATAATAATTTTTTCGAAAATACTGCACATGATATTACATATAGGAAGGAAGATAAGAGTCTCTAGTGGAACTTAAGGCTGGTCAACACATTGTTGTTAACTGGATCAGCCAAATGGTCCAAAAGGTTCTGAAATGGTCCAACACCAGTCACCAAACCCTGAATGAAGTAACCCAATATAGCCAACATAGCCAATCTACCATTCTTGATCTCCTTTAGCTTCAATTCCTTGAATGACTTCTCATCTTTACCAAACCCTAACGGGTTAAAGAACGGTCCACCGGGGTACGCTGGGTCGCCCGACCCGGAAAACCCTTTTTCCAAGCCCAAAAAGTATTGTTTCCCCATTGAACCCGGGTTGTACCAATCTTGTAGTCTTCTGTGTTCCGCAAAGCCCATAAGCGCCATTTCGAATACGAATAGGGTGAATGGATCAGCCCAGTAGTTGTATGTACCGGCTGGGGGAATGACACCGGTCTTGAACCATGGGAGGGCGGTTTCCGGAGGGATGAGGCCAAGCTTGCCGAATATCTCGGGTGCAATGGCTCCAGCTGCGCCTAACATGGCGAACCGGCCGTTGATAACCTCGCCGTATGCTAGCCACTTGGGTTCAATGAATCCACCAGTCCCTTCTGGGTCTGAAAGACCAAGTGGATCAAATCCATAGTCACCTGGGAGACTGTAAATATTCAAAGTATTAGGTGTTAAAAGAACCATGCTACAAAGGCTTTCACTTTTGAGCTCAAATCTTGATCTTCAAAATTAAAAACCAAGCAAGCACATACTTTTTTCTCTTTTTCTACTTGTTAGAATTTAGTAAGGGTGTGCACGAAACTGGAAAAACTGATCCGAAACTAAAAAGAAATGATGGTTTGGTTTTATGCTTCTGTAAAAATCGAACGTTTGGTTTTGGTTTTACATGTAATAAATGGCAAATAAAAAAAACTGAAACCAAACCGTAAACCGAAATAACCAAAATTGAAAAAAAAAACGTAACAACCGAAGTTTCAGTAAATGATTTAGTTTTAGCCCAAAACGAACCATGCCCACTTATATAATTTAAATTATTCTAATATTTAAGATGGAAAGCACTTAGCTTTGACTTTAATAGTTAAACTACACCATCATTAGCTAGTTAACAGTATTTACTATACAAAACAACCAACTTTATTCACCACAAATATTTAGATTTCATATTAAGCTAAAAAGCACTAAGTTCTGACTTCAAAAGTTTCCTAAATATATCTTCTTATAGAAATGAAATAAATATTCAAGTTCTTTAGCTATATATTACCTTCCATCCAGGTAAGAAAGTGATTGCTTGGATGCAAACCACAGTTGCCTGTTAGCTCCTTGCTGATAACATAAAGTAAACCATCAAGTTTTGATCAACCTCAGACATACATATATACATGCATACTGATACAATTACATATATCTAATATCTTACCTTAACAGGAGGGGTGGAAGCAGCTTTAACAAGAAAAGATATCTTTCTTGCAGGTGTGTTTAGGGGCCTGGCTCCAAAGATTTGTCTAGCAGACTCCACTGATGAAGTGAGTGATGATGAAACCAATGCTTGTGTTGCCATATTTTCTTGAAACAATTAGAGGGTTGTTTGTGGCACAGTTAGGGAATGACAGGAGGGAAACATAAGGAAGAGGGTGGAGGGTGGTGGGCCAGATGAGGTTGTGGTTGTGGTTTGCGTTGAGCCAGCCTGAATTTGCAGATTAGGTTTAGGATCTTTAGTTCCAATGAGGTTTTCACATGTGGCAGATCACTTGCTTGGATAAGAGATTTTTATTATCTCACCTATTGGTGGCCTTGGGAATTTGATAAATATTATGTTTTTGTTAGAATATTATTACTTGAAAGAAGTTGTAAATATATTTAGCTTATATTTAGCTAGATTTTCAAATACTAATTCCAGCTTATTAAACAAATATTTTCTTAAAAAATTATAAATATATGCGGTTCAAGGTGATATATATAATTTTTTTTCCAAAACTATTATCAGATATATATTCAACCAACGGACCCAGGTTATTATTTTAGTTATTGAGTAAAGTGTCATTTTTGTTCTTATGGTTTGACAAATAATGCAAATTTAGTTTAAACGGTTTTTTTTGTGTATGGACCATCCGCATTTCTCAGTTTTTGTTAATTATATCTAAATCACTAACCTCATTAAATTTAGCAGTTAAGTGAGGGATAAACATCTCTTTTCGCTCTTTCTTTATTATAATATTTATTTCAGTGAACTGCTTTCGTCCCCGTGGTTTTTTAATCCACGGTTTTAGTCAAATAATTTCAAATTTGCAATTTTCTTCCTTATGGTTTAATTTCACTTTCAAATAAACCCGAATTCAATAATCACAATAAGTTTGGTCGCTAAACCTATCGGTGTGCCCTTCACGTGAGGAACAGTTTTGTTTTTTTTTTTTCATTTTTTTCCCAAACACACACCAACCCCTCACGTGAGGGGACTTGCGAATTAAGACTAGGTTTATTTGGGGAGAAAAACGACAAAACTTGTCGTCACGTGAGGGGCACACAGATTGGTTAATGACCAGACTTAATGAGGTCAATAAATTCGGTTTTAAATGCAAGTAGAATGAAACTACAAGAACAAAAATTGCAAACTTGAAACTGTTTGACTAAAACCACATATTTGGACAAACCATAAGGACGAAAACCACAGTTCACTGAAATAAGTATTATAATAAAGAAAGAGTGATCGAAAAGACATGTCTACCCCTGCCTTAACGATTAAATTTAACGGGATGACACTTTACTCTTATGAAAAAAAATTGACAAGAATTGGGATTTGGATGTAATTTGCAAGTATTGGGAAATGTGGATGAGCCATATGAAAAAAAATAAACTTTTTGGAATAAATACGCATTATTTGCCAAATCACAAGGACGAAACTGACACTTTACTCTTAGTTATTTTTACTTTCTATTATTTATCTTTGAACGGTGTGTGGCTAGCAGTTTTCTGAAGGTAATCATGTCACACCCCAACCTACGGTGGAAATGCCGGGGTGAACTGATTGCTCACGTACAGCTTTTCAAATATTACTATCATGCAATATTAAATATGACAATATCTATTAAGTTAATTATCAAAATCATCAAATACAAAATCCATATTTCAAATAAATAAGACAATACAAATATATCAAAGTCTAATCTTTTTTATTCTCTCCAGCGTGCAATCCTAAGTTTTTCTTCCAACCCAGCTTGAATATCAAACTGTAACCTGCATATGCATTGAATATATAATGGTTTTGTCAACACAAGTTTGAGTGAGCAACACACCAGTTTAAATGTTCATATAGAAAATAAGTATTTGCAACAAGTCAAATGAGTATAACAAATTAACCAAATAAGCAAGCATAACTGAGATGTCGAGAAGCATAAAGCTATAACGACTGGAGTATAATCATACTAGACTGAGATTATGTTGGACATCTCCGAATGCGGAAGCATACAAAGCAAGTAAACAAGTAAAGTATAAGCTGCTAGCACATAAGACAAAGTTGCAGTTTTGTGTATAAGTATATATGAGAAATACAATTTACGCATATGTCCCCAAAACAATATGAAAACGAGTAAAAAGAGGGGAATGTGTACTCACCTGATCGAATGCGCAAAGCGAGAAAAATTTAATAAGGAAGCGATAAATCACACTCTTCGATAATTACCGACGAGAAACTCCTTCAACGACGTTTATGCAATGATTTATAGACGTAACAGCGGCCGACCAAACGAAAATTAATAACACGGTATAGGTGCAACGACGAGGCAATTAAATTGAGGGGTTCTATTCGCGCTGGTATAAGGATTGTGCGACTAAGTCTAATTGATTTATAAGGATGGTTACGATGTACATTGATAATCAACTCCATACGATTTGGTATAAACGAAATACGAATCAAATTGATCGATGTTTCCTAATAGTTGATGTCGGTAGGATTAAATTGGAATGTATAAAATAACTAGAGATTCAATTTCCAAAATTATGACGTGAATTAAGGTGCAACCTATCAAACGGGTTGGGTATTATAAACGGGTTTGTTTCGATTCCTGGGTTAAACGGGTTATAATGTAAGAGTTGCACTTTAGTCCCTAAGGTTTGAGGATGGAAACACAATAAGGTGAAAGTTTAAGTCTGGGTTAAAAATGTATAAATGTCAAGGTAGTTTATATGTAATAAATAAATATAATAACATAATAAAATAATAATCACTCGATAATCGCAATATTATTATTGAATAAAATTTTTGAACATAAAAGTGGGTCGGGTTATTATTACTAAATGTTAATTTAGAAAAACCCGAGTTGTAACAAATCACTCATATATCAACCGCTCTTTACCGGAGTTTGAATATTTTTACATTGATTTTCCAGTAAGTGGTATACAATTATGAGAAATGAACCGAGAACCTCCCTAGGAATGAGCCTTTTGGAAATCCATTGTTTTTATCCGCCATAGTTGCAATATTTAAGGTAATTTAATGTGTAAATTCATTCACAACCCATATCAAATAATCTCTCATCTTTAAAATATAAAAAGTTCTTCTAAAAACACACTCTAATCTTTCACCGATTCATTTTTCTAACCCTAAAATATAAAATGTTGCTATAGTTGCTTTTCATTCTATTTACTCTTGCTGATGCATAATTTGTCTATCTTGTACTTGTTTTCATTTATTTTGGTCTAGATTTTTATTGGGGCCATTTATGTAATTATGTTAAGGCGCATTCACTTAATGTGTTAAGCAAATGATGCATATTCGCTAGGTTATAAGCCATATGCATGGATTGTATGCATATATTCTCATTCATTTAGGTTGATAGCTCATACGTTGTTATGTCAGCGTATGGAGTGGGCTGTGAAGCGTATTGTCACACCCTAACCTAAGGCGGAAATGCCAGGGCGTGAGCTAATTGCTCACAGCTCTCAAGACACTATCATGCAATAATTAAAATGATAATATCTATTTAATTTAGTTAAATATCTAAATAAATTCATATACAAAGTACATGAATACAAATCTAAATCTTGATTGTAATTCTTCTAACTTAATTCTTTACTAAGTCTTCACTAAATCTTGCAACTAATTCAAACAATAACCTGCATACGTGTATAAAATAGAACGGTTTGTCAACAAAACATGTTGAGTGAGTAAAACACCAGTTTAAGACACTACAATAATAATATATAATAAATAAAGAAAAATGCAAAGTGTTCATGTGAGATAAGCAATTTAACCATAGCATACAAACAAATCACACAAATATAAAGATATGGCTAAACCGTTGCCAAGCGTCGGGCATTGGTTACCAAATATGAGTTGTCAGTAAGCTCGATGCCAGATGAACCGGACGATGGCTACTACGACGATCGTATGATCATACTATAAGGAGAATATGTTGGACCTCTCCGAAATGTATTCAAATAAAGCAAGTTAGACTTAAACTCATATTCACACAAGGATTAAACAGTTGCAGTTTTGAGTACTAGATAATAGAAAAATATTGTAAATACGCATATGTCCCAAATAAATTTAGATTAGTAAAAGAGGGGAGTGAGATACTCACCTGATTAGATGAACAAAATACAAATGAGGATGATGCGAGAAAGATAAAACCATTGGGATATACCGTCAAGGATTCCTAGTTAAATAATATTATTTCATGAGTTAATTATAAATAACATAACATGATTTAATGAATTAAGATTTCGATGTGATTTGAGTTATGCTGTGATTAGAATGGTTATTGATTGATTGATTGAACTATGTTGTCATTGTTATTGTGAAATCATTATTATTAGTTTAAATAAATAAATATGAGTTGAATAATTATATGATTGTTTAAATAATATAATTAAATATATTGCAATTATAAATATGTATATATATATAGATATAACTAGTAAAATATTAAATAATTTAATATAAACGTTAAAATATATATTTATAATACAATTTATATCTTGTAATATTTAACGGAAAAAAAATTTTATAAATATAGTTAATAAGTTTAAATACGATTATTACAACTTTTAAAGAAAGATGCATATATATATATACATATATATATATATGTATATATAATATTTTTATATATAAAATTAATATAAGCAAATTTCTAAAGATGTTCAACGACAAGAAAACTGCAATAATGGTGTCGGGTTCTAATAAAATAACAATGATTTATTATTATTAAAATATACTTATAATATATGTGTGTGTGTGTACGTAAACGAAAGCTTTTAACGAGATTTGACAAAAACATAAAATCCAAGATGTCGGCTCTAATAAAATAATATTTATTTAATAGCCAATGTAAATTTATCATTTATTTAACATTAATTATAATGATTAATCAAAAGTGATAAACAAAATACCTAAAATACCGGGTTCGAACCCGCGACCACCAGGTCCTAACACACAGACCATCTGTTCCAACATGCCAGTTCGTTATAAACCAGCAATTCATTATATATAGACACAATAGAAACCCCCAAATCGTAAAACCCTAATTTCTGCAATTGATCCCTATGTTGTTTGTTTGTTTAATTAAAGTTAGGGTTAACGTAATTGAATCAAAGATGAGTATGTACATGTATTGATTACCCGTTAAGATGTTGTATTGAGGATTAACTAGGGACCAACCCCGTCGGCCTAACTACGATCACAAACAGACATCGATGGGCTGATACAATGCAATTAAGTTTAGGGTAATTTTTGGCGGCGCGCAGAAGAATGTTTAGGCAAGAGTAATTGCATTATTACGATCTCTGGATAGTATCGCAATAATTTAATTTAGGACGGATTGTTATTATACTAAACCTGATCGTTTATGATTGTTTTACATTAATTAAAACGTCGGTGGAGTTGTATTATGCATAATGAATGATCTGGTGTGATAAATTCCAAATTTACAACGATGACTAAGGCACAAGAAAGGATTCGGGTTACGGGTTGGGCAAAAAATGGGTTGGATATGGGTTTGGGTAAATGGGTAAAAGGATTATAATATATTAATTATCCATATTTGCAAAAATGGTCCCTCAACTTTATAGATGGGTACATCATAGAGTAAAACTATAGTTTAGGTGAAAAATATACATATATGAAAGTTATTTTCATAAATTGAATATATATAATAAACAATAATAATAATTTATTATTAACTCGATAAACACGATGTTTTGCTGACTAAATATTTTCCAAAACGAAAACGGGTTGGATAATGGATATAATATTAATTTGAAAATCCGAGTTGTAGCACGTATGAATGCTCATTCGCTAGGCATGTTAGCAAATACGCTCATACTCTCTATATATGTAATTTGTCTAAATGAATGGTAAGTTATCAGTTCATTAATCACATCGTAGCCTTATTACTCTGTCAATTTCTCTCCGTACACACACACTACGCATAGTTAATGCAGTTGATCATTACATCATTGCACATACACCAGACTAAATCCAATATAGCTTTCTTAAGTGGTATCAGAGCTTGTGGGTGTCTAATTATGTGTTATTGATTGTTTTAAGCATGAAGTGAAGGTCAATTGTGTTTATTATTGACATAATTAGGTCTTATGAGTTAACTGTTTGAACAAGTAGGTGTTTAATCAAATTAACTTAAATTATGAGTTAATTGAATGTGAAATAAGGAATTGATTCGGACATGTGATAAAATAATTAGATCTAACCAATTCATTAAATCGTGGAGATTTAGTGAGTTTTGATTTGAATTGGTGTTACCGCGTGAATAGAGGAGTATTAGTTTGGCGATTTTTTACTTCAATTGGTCAATTGATGAAGAAATTGGTGTTCGGATCGTGTATTAAGTCCATTTGGTTGTGTTTAGTGTATTGAATTGGTCATTGAGAAGTTTTGAAAATTGCTTGAAGATTTGAATATCATTTGAGTTCATTCGCTAGTGCCTTAAACTCATTCTCTTGAGTAATTTCCGGTAACATCTCCTCATTCGCTTGGTCAATTGATTTGGTATGCACATGTATTGTTCATCATTCAACATGCATTGATAACAGTCACTCTTTCGCTCATTCACTGTACTCATAAATCAATTTAAGCGAATGACTTTTAAATTTTCAGTTTTGACACTTTACACTCCTGATCTTTCTGTTTAATTAGTTTTCATCCAATACTTTTATACTTGACAATTTTGGTCGTAAAACTTTCAAATTGCACCATTTTTCACCCATAACCTTCGTTGTTATTCAAATTTCACACCCATACTGAAACAAGATGGCAGATTATCATGAATTGGTTTCACAAAATGTAGTAATTCAGCTCTGCATTACTTTTGCTCCATTTCAGGTAATCCCAAATTTGGGTGTTGTTGATGTTAACAGTCTTATACCTTTTAGAGAAGGTTATAAAGCTCCACATGTTCAAACAATGGGTACAAGAATTGATGCTCCTCCTCCTAAGAATCTTGTTTCTCAAGTTACACATGATGATATAATTTTACATGATAGAGAGGCAAAGGCATACCCTCTCTTAACAATGGCATTACCTGAAAACAAATTTCATTAGTTTTATATCATGAAACATCCTATGATTTGTATGAACCATTGAAACTAAGATGCATTGGTGATAAAAGGATGACTAAGAGCAGGATCAAGGTGTTGAAATCACAATTCAGAAATTTCAATATACTTGAAAATGAGACTGTATCTGAATTGATTATAAGATTTTATCATTTGTTAGATAAACTTGATAGATATAATCTTTTTAATGATAATGGCGACAGAATAGATACTTTGGTATCTTCATTGCCTATACTATATTCAAACTTATCATGGTGCTCACTGAAAATGTACTTTGAAATCCATGACATGTGAAGAATCCATTCAAAAGCTTCAATAAAGAAAAAATAAATTGAGAAGTGAAGGAATGTCTCGTGTTACTCAAGTTCCAACTTTGTTTGGTGCTTCTCTTCCAGTTTTAAAAAGGTCTTATGTACCAATTAAAGTTCTTTATTCTGATCACAATCAAGGTTCTTCATATATTGGTTCTTTTCAAAGTCCTCATACTAGTTCTTTTATTCACATGGTATGCATGCCTGAATGTGCAAGTTATACTTCGCCTGGAAGTTCATCTTCAAGACAAGATTCTCCACAACATTATCTAAATATCAACATGAAGGATGCATAATAAAATTTTGTTTTTATGTGTGCATTTATGTTTTCATGTGAACAATTAGTTCAAAACAAGGTGGGGAAACATGTAACATCTTACTTTCGGTTACAATAATAAATGAATTTCGTTTATTCAGTTTTGTGTCGTGCATCGGTTTAGATGATAAACTATAAGAGGCGGGCTTGGTCTTTAGAAGATGGAATAAGAGATGAAATGTGCCTTAGGTCCATGGGCTTAAGAGAGTATAAATACCCGTTAAACCTTAATCCTTTCTATTTTTATTCATCTCTACACCATAGCCTACACCATCAAAAACACACACAAACACCATCCTATAACCCGAGCCAAGATCCGAATGTGAGAACCCGAACCCGTTGGTTCTAGAACATTGTGACGAACCAAAACAATATCAAGACTAGACCGTGTTCGTAGGTCGACTCATGTAAGGTACGTTTATAACGGAAACTCATTTATTTAGGTTCGGATTCGTAGATCTGTATGAATATGATGAAAACGAATCAAACAAAATAATTCACAGTGCAATCCATAACCAATTGATGGGTAAATCGATGGTGTAAAGACCCGGGTTTATAAATGAGCAAATTGGACTGCGTAAACACGATGTATGAATGATTGGATGGTTAGGGTTTATAGGCGCTGAGATTGTGAGTCCATTGATACCATTTTTGTGTTACTTCATCAAGATTTGAGGGTTAATCGCGAATCTGGTGTTGATTGTTCTTGGCAGTATTGACTTTGACCCCCTTAGTCAAAGTTTGGATAAGAACATATGCTAATTCGTTATGGTGAACGGATCAAGATAACGAATCAGGTAATTCGTTACTCGCCCATTCGTTATGACAAGATAACAAATTAGCTCACCCAGTTCGTTTTGTTAAGATAACGAATCAAGTGATTCGTTACCCGCCAATTCGCTATGGTAAGATAACGAATCAAGTGATTCGTTACATACCCAATTCGCTATGTTATAATAACGAATCAGCTGCGAATCAGATCATGAAATATTACGAATTAAGTTAACGAATCAGGCTTAATTCGTTATAGCGAATGAATTAGCGAATTAGATAATAATTTAAAATCCTAATGAAAAATGTGTTAAGACAATTAATGGAAATAGAAATTTTTCTGATGGTATCAAAACCCTGGATCTTTATAAATGAATTAACAGCCAATTCAAAAACAAAATTTTAAGCTCAATTTGATAATTCAAGTTGTAAAATCAAGTATTAAGCAAAACTCTGTTTTCGGTGAAAAATAAGTAACAGTGAGATCATGTTGATATTGCAGGATCTTCATAACACTTGTTCAATTTCAAAACCACCCATGTTGGTACAAGGCCATCACAACATATGGGCTCAGAGAATGTTTCATCATATATGCAACTAAAACATTGGTTGTTGAAGGTTTGTTATTCATGGGCCTCATTCCCCTAGACAACTGATCCATTATATGGTAGCAACACGATCAAGAAGGATCCTAATAATTATTCTGATCAAGACTTTAAGAAATCTGAATTGGATGCTAAAGCTCATGTGATGCTTGCCATGGATATTCCAAATGAAATCCATGGAAGGCAAATTCATTGCAAGTCTGCTAAGGAATTATGGGATGCACTAAAAGAGCAATTCGGTGGAACTTCACAAGTCCTTAAGAATACACGAGAAATTCTCACACATCAGAATGAGACATTTTGTCATTAAAGAGTAGAGAGTTTAACTCAACAATTTGAAATGTTCACTACATTAATTAGTGAATTAAAAATGGTAATTTCATTACACAAACTCTGCTTTGAATAACAAACTTTTAAGATCTCTACCTGAAAACTAGGATATTATATGCTATCATTCTGAGAAAATTACAAAATTTTAAGGACCTGAGTTCACAGCATGGTGAATTGCACACTCTTCCTGAATTCGACATGCATCATTTCTCATGACTTAGTTGCGTAACTGAAACATCAACCAGTCTAGTCGACTTGGTGAACGAAAAGATAATAAAGGAAGCCAGGGCTGATGACAAGTTTGCAGGATTTGAAGTGAAAAGCGTAAAAAGTACAAGCTTCCTACGAGACAAACTAGCAGGATAGAGACAAGAGTTGCTATCTATAAAAAAGCCTAAAGGGAGATTGTTGGGTCTCATTTCGTTATTTCATTATGTTAGGATTATGTATTAGAAAGCAAGTTATTGTAATATTATTGTAAACTCTTGTTTAACCCTTTGTACTAGCCTTAGGCCATTTTTTTGTAAAGCCCAATGTGCAAGCCCATTTAGGCCCAATTAATAGAAAACATCGAGATCATGGGTGCCCTATATAAGATTCACCAATCACCCATGCTTCTCCAGACTTCCTTTGCAAACCTTCATATTTTCTACTATATTCTTCTTACATTTTTTCATTCACACGTTCCGAGATCCGAGTGTTATTACTGATTTCCGCTCACTATCAACACGGAGTGATCCGAAACATAGTTGTGAGTAGGGATGAGATTTTCCTGAATTCCCGTACCCGTACACGTACCGTTACCCATACGTGTCTATTGGGTACGGGCACGGGTACCCAAATTTACACATTTTTGGCACGGGTACTTTCGAGTACAGATAAGGTTACAAGTACGGGTATTACGGGTACTTGTACCCGTTTGGTATATGTAGGGACTTTTATTATTGTTCCAAGATGTGTTGTTCCAGCCATGCAAACCGGCCCACGCCAGATCGTCCTAAGCCCAACATGTGAGAGGTAAATCAGCCTCACTCAACACTCATGACTTAACTTTCAAGAGGAAATTTCAAAACCTAGTATATATCAGTTGAGAGTTCCTTCTCAATTTATGTGTGTGTGCATATATATATATACACATATATAGAGTGGGGTTATAATAAGAAGTGGAGTGTGTCTAAGAAGTGGTAAGAAGTAATCTGGTGCGTTAGATATGTTGATCTGACGGTGGATATAGAAAGTGTGTTTATTGTGCGGTGTGTTTTATTTTAGTTGCGGTATGTTTATTGTGTGGTGTTTTTTATTAGATCTAATTGTGAAAACACACTTCCTACACTTCTTAGGAAAAATCTATCTCTTATTATAACCTTGCTATATATATATATATATTGTGTATTCAAATTTCATGTATGTGTAATTGTGTATATCATTAAATAATATGTATTAACTTTCTCATCTCTCTTGTTTTTCTATAGAAATTGAAGAAACAGTAAACAAAGAAAAGGAAGTAAGAAAATTGAAATATGACTGGCGAAGATTAAACGAATGTTAACTTTCTTTTTATAAGTTAATTTTGTTTTAAACATTTTGATAAAAAAAATATGGACACTTTATATGTTTTGGAATTCGTTACTTGATTATGGATGAATCTATATTATGGTTTATTTCATTTTTAGTTTTATTTTTATGTTTTGGTTGTATTATTGTGGTTTTGATTGTGGTATTATAGATAATTGTTTGTCGGTACTATACGATACATTACCAAGTTTAGTGGAGATTGTTTTTAAAAAAATAACGATGTGGTACCAAAGCGGGTACCGTACTTGAAAGTACATGTACCCGCACAGTAAAATTGGGTACGATTATAGGTATCCAAATTTACCAATTTTTGATACGGGTACTTTCGGGTACGAGTACGGTGCAGATCCCATCCCTAGTTAAGAGATCCATCCGGAAACCTACACATCAAACAAAGGTTTCTTGATATTTAATTTGTAGATTGATTGGTTAAATATTGATACAAATTAGTTGATTGGGCTCAGCAATTTAATATTGCTCAATACATAGAAGAATGTTGCTTTATGTTTTTAACATGACATTACTTCTTAAGTGAAACGCTTCTACAATTATTAAAAGTCTGTTTTGGTAAAAGTTGTTGAATCAATTCATGGCAGAGTTAAAAAACAGTTATGATATCTTTTATAAGGAAAAGGTGGCGAAAGGAATCAATGTGTGAAATCGATCAAATTGTCAAAAGCATACACTACTTAAATGATAAAGATAGGATTCCTATTTCGGCTATGAAGAAGAATGTAGGTTTGGGAGATACAACTATATTCTTGGCGGATTATTGGATTGGGAATGATAATCTCAGTTGCTAATCTTCAAGATTGCATGCTCTAGAAAATAATATAAAGCATTCCTAATAAAACATAAGAAATATATCAATTCGTGGGTGTGGGATTGCTACCGACCACTTAGAGGTGGAGTGGTAGAGTTTCAATTTTTGTCGCTTCATTATATATCGGAACTACATCCATGGTCGTCAAATAAATATTCTTGGATTTGGGATTTTGAAAATCAACTGTAGTTTGTCGTCAAACAGGTAAGGTAGTCAATGGAAAAGAAAATGCTATAGATGTGTCATTATAATCTAAATGGAATAGAAGTTTTCCCAAGAATTTTAATATATTCGTTTGGAGACATCTCTAGAATATTTATCCAATAGGGTCAATCTGTCTAGCAAGGGTTTTGATGTTCAATTCATTGCGTGCCCTTTATGTTCAAAAGAGTTTGAAACACACTCAACCAAGTAGCAAGGGTTCAAACTCCATTGTGAGTTTTTAAATAGATTTTAGGCGGTAGAGCATGAGATAACGTGTGTGTTGCCATCCTAAAAATACTAAAAACATATTCACAAAACATGTTAATTGGAATTATAATCTCTAATAAACCGTCATTTCATTTTTTAGAATGGTGACAAACAATCGTTGGAACATTTTACAAATTGTGACATAAAAAGGGTGGTTTGGAATTCGGGTTGCATATGGCTTCAACTATCGGATCCTCCAACAATGAAGCCGACCACATTTCATTCATGGGTTGATCACTAACATAACTCAAGGAGTAAGAAGATAGTTATGGAGAGAATCATGTTTGCTACGTGGTGGTAATTTGGAATCATAGGAATGTAGATATATTCAAATCAAATGGTAGGAATTCACCAATTTCATTGAATTTAAGGCCTTTGGCATTTAAGTTGAATATTCATATTACCATCGCAAGAGACATGGTTTAGTAGTAAGGCGCCCCTCTTCTCAGTAACAGATGTTGTAGTTTTGGTTGAGGGCAAACACAGCCGGGCCAAAAAGAGTTGGGTCAAATGGCATCGGAAAAAAACATAAAAGAAAAATGCTTCAATGAAATGATAATGTATATGGATATGAAGTTGAAAGAAAATGTTATTATTTTCAAAGCTATTTCATTTCACCTTTAAAAAACAAAACTAATAACAATTAATTAATTAATTAATATACTATAATGTTATTAGTGGCATTTTCTATAGCACGAAGAGTGCCTCTGCCCTGGGCCTCCGTTATTATAGAGATTTTCAAATCCTATATTTGGCAATATAAGTGATTTATAAAAGTACTAGGTTATTGACCTGTGTACGACACGGGTGGACGTACACAGGTTGAAATATAGAAATCGTCAACAAAAGACATATTTAAGATAATAAAAGTTTGTTTCATATATTTATGTGGAGAATTATTTGATATATTTGCAATTCATATTTCTATATAAACAAAGTACTTAAAAACATAAACTTACTAAAACAAAAGATTTATAGTACATTGTTTGGTAACATAATTTAAAACTTTAAAAATTACAAATTCATAAGCTGCTAAATGTTTTCTTATAAACCATATTTGTTGTCTTGTTTGTTACTTTACATTGCTTATCCAAAATACGCATTTTAATACAATCTCTACTCCTCACTCTTGAAAAAGCAACATATAGTTGATCGTAAGTAAAACCGGTCTCTCATATATATTCCAACTTTTGCTAGAGATCTACTTTGAGTTGTTACAATTATATCGCGCTTATTTATTGTGTCACCAATATCATCAACGATTAACGCTGCAACTTAGAAGTTATTGGCAGGTTGTAAGTCCTTGCATCTTTTTGCCTTGTTCTAATAATGCACAACTTTAAATCCATATCGGGATCGTTTTTAAAACAATCACTTACCATCCAGTATCCTTGAATCAAAAGATTTTGAGAATCCAACATTGTCTTCAAGTAATTCATTATTTCTTTATCTAACATTTCCGAACTTATTTTTGTGTCGTTGTGTAAGAAAGTGGTTATGTGTTAAAAATAATTTAATTAAATTACTCATAATTTAGATTGTTTATAAAAATAATAAATGATGTTTTAATGATCCCCCTTGAGTCATGACAGTTATGATATATAATACGCAAATCCAGTTATTTCATATAATAATATTTATTTATGACTTTTTTAATAAGGTTTTATATATTTATGCACTATTAATTCAAAGTGGCTAACCAAAATTTGGTGTAATTTATTTTAAAAATAAACATTCATACCGATATTATTATATTACATTTTATGTGTATAAAAAAGATATTTAGGAAAATAAACATTGTCACGGATTTAAAATATAAATTAACAACGACTAAGATTTGGTTGTAAAAAATAAATTATCTTAAAATAAAAATAGAAATGTTCAACACGGGTTAGTAAATCAAAGAACGGTTTACCACACAAGTGGAAAATATATAATATGTCATATATATGCATATGTTATACACTATAATGAATTGTAACAAGTTGTATTTCTAAGAAAAAATACAATTCTATATGAATTATAAGGTATTTATAAAAGTAAAATTACAAGTTCAATCATCTTTTTAATTTAAACCATGAACCAAAATAATACATTAAGAAAAAAAGATGCAAGATCTATTTAATTCATATGTTACATGCCCAAAAACCTTGTAAAATTAAGAAAAACGTTCGAAAATATATGCTTTAATAGGTTATAGGTTAGTGACCCGTGTACTAAACAGGAGAAAATTATATAAAAAACGTCAATTATAAATATATGTTAAAATATTGGAAATTTTGTATTTATATGAACGAATAATCTTATATAAATGTTATGTTTTTAAATGTATCCAAAAATGAAATTTGCAAAAGCCATACCTAATAATTATAATCTTATGAAACTATTTCATTTACTGAACTACTCACTAAACTTTCTTTGAGAATGATCAAATAAGAATGCAAATATTGTTATGATCCTTAAACTCTTTTTGTTTTAGCCTATCACATTTAAATACAATCGCAGAAAATAATATAAAGATACTCAATTGAATGTTTATGAATCCACTTGTTGACACCATTACCATAAAAAGAAAAAATCAATTACAAAGTAAAAAATAAAATTAGAAATAAAAAATATACATGTGTCAAAATTTGAGAAATTTTAAAATGACTTTGTAATTTGATTAAGTTTAATTAGTATAAAAGTATTAAAATCTCATAATAATAATAATATTATATAAGAAGTTTATAAACGTATTAAAATACAATTATTCAAATATTGATATTGATATATAATTAAGGAAATCATTATTGTTAGTCAAATCAACTATTAAATGTTTGTCATAGTAATATTAATTATACATCTATATACCGATAAATAACTATATAATTATGGTAATTTTTGAATAATTGATTGAAAGTTTAAAAGTTACAATATAACTTGTTAGTCATTCAAAAAAACTAAAATATAATAAAATTCTATAAGACCTAAAAACAAAACTATAAATAATAATGAGATAATAGCTCAGTCATAAACTCCACATATTGACTCAAGCCACAACTAACCAATAGTTCCATTCTGGGAAAAGTTTTTGGCTTTTATATCATCAAAACTAACAAATTTCAATCCATACAAGTGACCTTCAAATTCGTAGGAATTTGACATATGGGTTTCGGCTGTGAAACAAAGCTTGTGTGGACAGTCAATGTATTTGTAAGTCGACATATTGACTCCAAGAGAAGCCTTCTTCACAATCAAGGATCAATTCTCACCAAGCCATGCATCATGCTTTGGGATGCATGACTTCCTTACATATGCTTGCATTCTATTATCTTGAAACATTATTATTAACATTAATAGAAAATTATATGAAAATATAGTAAAATTAATGAATGTGTAACACTACCATTTCATCTTACACGATCATTTCAATGGACCAAACTTCTTCGGGCTTTGAATTATCCTTGAGACGTCAAAGTTTCAGAATACGAAGCTTGAGAATACAACCATTGTTAAGAACATCCAATTGGTTCAACATGGTGATGTTTGTTGGCTCCATCTTTCTGGTGGTGAAAATATAAAATTAAATAAAATATTGTTGATGAACAATAATACTTTTAACAAAAAAAAAAAACTAAATAAAAATGGGTGATATAAACAACAGAAAATATAATCCTTGGAGACAAAAAAATAAGTCGTTTAAGCTATATTTGGTGTGATAGTGTAAGTCATGGGGTGTGAAAGTGAGGTATTTATATAAGTCATGGGGTGTGATAGTGTAAAGGATTAAATTTTGGAATATTTGAATAAAAAAGGAATGTATATACGGAATTAATTAAAAACATAAATTTAGGGAATTTGAATTAGCTTTCAAATCATGGACTAAAAATATCGGATGAGCATTAAAGGATTTAGAAAATTTGAATTAATAAAATGTAATGTTATTAAAGTATATTATAAATAAAAATAAATACAAAATAATTCAATTCATATGTTTAAATCTTTAAAAATTTAAATCTAGACTATATTTAAACATAAGGAATAAACTTATGAAGAAAATAAGTTAATAATTTATTTATTTACATAAATATAATTAATCATCAATTTAATCCCTTAAATAATTACCGTATATCTTGAATTGATTATCAAATCTTCCCGAAATAATTAGTGAATCGGTTAAAATCCGATTGACTAATTTTGAATCCTTGATTGGCTAATTTTAATATTTACCCAATGGGTTCAAAATCGGTATCTATATAACTAAACAGCAATTTAACAACTCACTAATTGATATAACATATGGTAAGTGGTTTTATTATAAATTAGACAATACTTAAAATTAGAATGACCCTCATATATTAAAATCCTTGATTGACTAATTATGAATTAGTAAATAGGTGAAAATCCGTATTTATAGTAACCCTTAAGGATGCTTAATCAAAACCTTAATCAAATAATATATATATATATATATATATATTAACATATTAAAATATCACCCGAAATAATTAGTGAATCGGTCAAAATTCGATTGACTAATTTTGAATCCTTGATTGACTAATTTTGAATTACCCAATGGGTTCAAAATCGGTATTCATAATATAATTAAACAGCATTAAACAACAATGTAACAACTCATTAATTGATATAACATATGGTAAGTGGTAATATTATAAATTATAATTATAACTTATAAATTAACACATATTTAAAATTAGAATGACCCTCATATATTAAAATCCTTGATTGACTAATTATGAATTAGTAACGGGTCAAATCCGTATTTATAGTAACCCTTAAGGATGCTTAACTAAAACCTTAATCAAATGATATATAATATATAATAACATATTAAAATATAGAAATTCCGTAATAAAGTTTTCGTTAATAAATTTTATTCATCTATCCCTAATTTACAGATATTTACAATTATTGATTACAAATCTGAATTTTTAATCCATATGGTTGAATTTTGATTAAGGATGAGATATCAATTAATTATTTAAAATAAATTAAACCTTGTAGGAAGCGTGATGATTAAATTGACCGGAGGTAACGTTGATGTTGAACATCTTCATCGATGGTGGAACATAAAATTCACAGATAAATGAATTGAATGTAGTCATATGTGGAACAGGAAGGAACCGTTAATGAGAATGGATGAGTTAAAGAGGAAAATTGATTTGAGGTGCTATGTTAAGTTATATTATAGTATACAGAATAACAAAAAAATAACATAAGTAATAAAACTCGTTGATTGATAAATACTAACAATTATATCGTGGATTGATAAATAATAACAAAAACGATTATTAAACATAATTAAATTTAAAGAGAATAATTTAAAGATTTAAAGAGAATCATTAAATAAAATTAATTGTATCTTATTTTAGTTTATTTTTTATTTATTTTATTAACATGAAAATTAAAGAGGTGGTAGATATACATGAAAAGTCTAGGCAACAACCAATAGAAAGAGGGGAAGTTGAGATAAAGCCTATTGCTTTAATATATATATAGATTTAGAAGTTGGTTTGTTTGTCGTTTAAAAATAACAAAGAAGAAGAATATGTGTATTATAATTCTGTCTTAGGAAAACTTACTCAGATATTGATGATGGTTTCAAACGTTGTTTAGAAAAAACTAAACAAAATATTGATTTGTTGTAATAATGGCAATATGCTTATGGTCAATGGTGGATGTGATCTTAATTTTCTATTAATTGTATATCTATTCCAAAGTGATGACATCAATAATTATGGTGTCAACAAAATTCAATTAAATCCCTTTTACAGAATAACTAATCTATTTATTTGGTCAATAAAATTTAATAGTAACATAGCATTAATAACTAAAAGTTGATTTTATTTGAGCAAAAATATAATTTTTTGAAATTGGTATATAATTAATTAAACTTAAATGGTGGCAACACATGACTTTGTTTAAAGCATATGGTAAGAACTTAAACTGATATCAAGATATAAATGAATTATCAAAGAAATATTACATGAAGACAAAATTAAAATGCAAAATCATGAAACAAGAAAAAGGAAAAACGATACCTAAAAAAACATTATAAGAGATGTGATAAAAGTACAACTTTCCTAAGTTATACTTAATATTAAGTATTTTAGGGACGTCGGGGCACCGGGTGCCACAACTAGGGTAAGAGTTACCATACGAGCACACCTCTGCCGGTAAAGCGGGTATAGGAATCGGGTAGGGGCGGGGGTTGTGGTCATTGAAGAAAGAAGATGAGAGAGAGAGAGAGAGAGAGAGAGAGAAAGTTGTGTTTGTGTGTGGAGAGGAGAGAGACAGGGGCCGGTTCATGAGTATTGCAGTACTACTAGAAGTGACGAACGACTGGTATCGCATGTTTTTGGACAATAAGCGGGTTTTGGGGGTTACACGTGGACCTTCCTTATTCAATCTCTTCCTCCTTTGCTTAATCCTGTCTTTTCTATAATGGCCCGAAATATGACCAGCATAATGTTGTGAAGTATTAAATACCCTTCCACATCTAAAACATGGCCCATAATAGTCACGTTTTTTAGGTATTGCTTTACTAGGGCCAACAAATCCTTGGGTTTGATCTGGTTGAACCTGCAGCGTGACACTTGTACCAGGCAGACCTAGACGAAGTTCTAGGTCGACGAATGGGGTGGTTGTGGTAGAGAGATTTGGCCCATCAGAATGTTAGACGTAATAAATTGGGGCATTTGGGGGATAGAGATTTCCGGAGAGAGAGACCATTCACATGGTGGTAACATAAAAGAACTATGCCTAGCATATGTATTGCTAAGCATGGCCCTGTTATGACTGCCTTCGTTAGAGAAGATAAACATGGCTGAAAGAACAATAGCAAAGTATTACAAGAAACCAGAGATTAAGAAATTATTGAGGTGATTTGTATTGATATCTTGGGTGATTTTATACTACTCATGCATGATGGTAGCATTTAATTAGTTTAGTGAATAATTAATGAAATTATTTTAATTAGCAATATAATATACTCATAATTCTATACAATTTTGATATCACTATGCTAAAGACCATTTAATGAATTTAATTTTTTCTAAATTGTAATAATGACATTTTTGTAGATGGTCTTCAACACAAATATATAAAATCCACAAAATAAGATTTGCTATATATACATACGCTATTCACTACCTGTGGACACTTAATATATGCTTGACAAACAAATAAATCGTTTTCATATTTACTGATTGGAAAAATTCTTAAAATGATTCCTTTTTAGAGAGAAATCTAAAATACACCTATTTTCTTTAAAATTCCCTTACTGCCCTTCTGAAATTCATCGCCTCCGCCAATTTGGTTTTCACGCCGACATGTTTTGTAAACTAATCATAAGCTGCCACATCTAATCAAATCCGGCCCCCCAACAAATTTTTTATATATAATAGGTGTCTATGACGCATTACCGCCCAGATTAAACATGTTTTCAAAAGAGGGTTACCTCCCTTGCTAAAGACGTGAGGTTTTAAATCCTACAGGGGTGTAAGTCGTCATCATCATCATCATCATCGTAATCAGTATATCCCACCAATAGCAATGCTATGGTAGGGTCTGAGTAGGGTAAGATGTAGACAGCCTTACCTCTATCCCATAGGGATATCTATCCCATAGGGATAGAGAGGCTTCCGGTGAGACCCCCGGCTCGATAGTAGTTTTGAATCAAGCCTTGGACATAAGACACATAAAACTCAATCATCGGGACACCGGCTGATTGGTGCATGTGCCCTTGTCTTTCGGCTATCAACGCCACCACGTTGATTGGTGCATGTGCCCTTGTCTTTCGGCTATCAACGCCACCACATGATGCCTGAATTACTAAAGCAGGCTATCAACGCCACCACATGACGCCTGATTAACCTTCCGCCACTTTTAACATTATTTTCACGTGATTAGTAAAATAACGTCAAAATTAGTAAAATAACGTTATTTTAAATCCTACAGGGGTGTAAGTAAAGCTATAAAATGTAAGAATTTTGTAAGGTATAATGCTTAATTCTATAAGATTTAAAACCTCACGTCATTACTAAGGAAGGTAACCACTAACCCCCTTTTGAATACATTTTTTTTCTAGCCCCCCTAAGTGATAAAATAGAAAAAAAAAATGCCCCCCCCATATAAAAAAATCAGAAGCTTATGAGAGGTTTTCAACACCTGTCGGCGTGAAAATGATCATTTTGGTTATTTTCTCTTATTTATTTTCTTTCCTTTTAGGATAAGCAGACATAATAAGCTTGAATTCGAATTTCAATTTAGAGTCGGAAAAGACATATTTTTTTAAACTAGCTAGAAGGTGTACATGTACCCATGAGTTACACTGTTGTATAAGATAAATTTGAAACATTTACAGTTTTAGAAAAGTTTTCATTTCTTCTAAATGAGAAATCGTATGCTATATTACAATTTACTGCGAGTTACTCGTTAAGATCTTATCTTGGGTAGGCGATCGAACAGCTTCCCTCAAATTTCAACTTCCCAAGGTTACATCAATGTGTTTTTAAGCATGTGCGCATAGAATCTGTATCAAGCGAGGACATGAAATGAGTTTGATGAACGATAATAATCAGTAAATGTCCGTCTAACTAGTGATTAACTAACCTTACTTCCTGGATGGTGCGCTCTTTTTTTGTTCGAAAAGTCTTATGGTTTCTGCAAGCACCATTATTAACGGAATATTAATGTCTACCGATATAATCTCATGATTATACATGTTCTCGCTCTTTGTAACCTTCATCGAGATATAGTGACTCATCTCACTGAACTACCAAAACAAGCTACCAACTGAATTACTAAAGCAGGCTACTAATATACCCAGATGTGTATAATGTCTATTTATAAGGACACCTCAATTAACAAACATACAAGGTAGTAAACAGTTGTCTTAACTTAAAGAGAGCCCTCACTTTCCAAAAGTCAATTCGGATATTCGGTTAATCACAAATAATTAGTTGTCTATTTACCTAAGATCTTGTCATGATGTTGTAAACACTCATCAATCGGTCATCATGAGACTACGTTTAACAAACAATTGATGTTTGTGAAGCAAAACAACAATCTTGAAAGTACCTCACCGCATACTTTTATGAACACACTTTTGTAAATTCTTTTACACCGAATCGATGTTTATATTATCTAGACATGACTTCAATTTGGAGGCCTTGTTCATAATTCGTAAGCTTATGGATCTTGGTCTATTAATTTATGAATTCTCAGGATTTGGATGAGAGCTACTAATATCAAATCTCACCTAATTAGTTTTGGTATGCAATCAACTTCAAAACTGATCTATAACAAGTATTTTAATAGTTTGGAAAGCAATCCAACAATATTACATGTTCCAGTATGTATCACTACAAAATGTTTATTGAGTGTCATTAAAGGTCATTCGCAAATGGAGGTTTCGGTTGCAAATACGTGTGGCGCTAATATGCTTGGAAACCAACTTTTTGACATAAATTATATTGTGTCCATTTTCAGCGATGAAATTTACAACCAAAAGGTACGAATAGATTTTGTGGTCGAATATATGTGACAGATTTTGAGATAGAATTTTGTCGAGGGATTTTGTGAAAATTTTTTTTCGCAAATCCCTTGCTGAAGTTTATATACAGTTTATACATATGTTCTTTTCTAATGGACGTGAATATACCACTGAATGTCATTTTATCAGTTTTGGAATAAGTTGCCGGTAACCTTTACCTTTAGCTATCATTTGTTCAGTCACTTTTAACGATCAATTTTCTGCAACTTTTAGTCATCCATAAGACCCCGACAAGGTGTTTCCCCCCCTTAAGGCCCAATAGAGACAGCCTTGACCCCCACTAGGGCGTTGCCTCAAACCCCGTTAAGGGGTTGGAACCCCCTCAGTGGTGTAGGGATTCGCCCCTTAAAACCTTGAGGTTTCTTATTACCCATGATCATAATAATATTGAGCGGATGTGTACTCCACATCTCCAATCTCGTATCAGTGTTTGTTATGATCTCATTTGGTCTTAAAGTAATTTATGATTATCTTTAATATCTTCACGCACGACACTAAATTCACCAACAAAGTCTACTTCATAATCCACTTGAGCAACACTAGTTATATATTCTGAAAATCAAGAACTCAAAGGAGTCAACCTCATTTGTCAATGAAGGCATAAAGTTGAATTAATATCTGGAGCGATTGTTTTCATTCATACGTAAGGAAGAACTTTATGGTAGATTGGCCATTTAAATGGTGAGGCCGGTTCAAACTCCATTGTGAATATTTTGTATAAGTGAATTTTAGGTGGTATCTAACTAGAGTGTGTGTGTCGCCGTTCTAAACAAATGAAATGACATTTTATTAGAGAATATAATTGATATGCATTACAATAATTAGAAAGTTGTACATGTTGCTGAAATGATGTGGTTGTACAAAGCAATATAGTTTGTACTTCATTTCAAGTTCTGCATTAAATGGTTGTACCTTCTGCTGCGGATTTTCTAACTTAGATTTTACCCTTTTCAATTTAGAGAGATTTTAGGTTGTTCTTGGTTTATCTGTTTGCCTATAATTCGGTTCGCCGAGGTTTTATGCTATAATTTGAACTTAATTACTTTTGCCCGCGCATTGGTGGTCTATGTAAGTAATCCAAGTAGCTGTCTGATTACATTCATTATTCTGGGGTGTGAGTGTTTGTGAATGTGTTATTTATAGAAGTTACTGTCTTTACTGTTGGTGGAAGACATTATGTTATCCATTCATATTAGGTAATTGGGTTTTGTGTATATATGTGAGAACCGCGCATTAGTGTTTCGTATCCATAACATGGATCGACCCTTCTTTTGTTTGTCATGCACGCAGACAATTAAAAATAACCGAAGTACTGGAATTCTTTTAATTTGTGAAACATTGAAAACTGCTATAAAAGGGTATTTTGATTTGTTTCTTTTTCTGTAGATTTGGATTTGTTATCGCTCGGTCCATTTTGTAATCTAGGTTGTGATTACTCCTAGCTTTTTGGTGTGGCGACTTATCTTCAAGCGAACCGAGACTTGTGAAGTCAAAGGTTGCTTTGCAACGACAGAATTATACCATGAAAGCAATGTATGTAACGTTTTTTTCTTTTTTAATTTCTTTTAGGTTTTTTAAATTTTAACGTGACATTATTTTCAGGGTCATTAACGTGGAATCTGCGCGCAAAAGTAAAGGAACAAAGGGGCCACTAATGCAAGATTTAATTGTTACAATTTATATTTATTCAGTTAGTATGAAATATCGGCTTAGACATTAAACGTATTTCACAATTAGGTTGTTTTACACGAACAACGTCGGTGTATAATCAATAGCATCATCAGGATTCATTCCTCAATGAAGTAGACGAAGAGAAGAAGACGACGAAGAGGCTGAGTTCCGGGTGACTCTCTGCATCAGCACACAAAGTTAATTTCTCATTGAGCTTCATTGTTTTATTCCTGTATGTTTTTAATTAGCAGTAGCACAACTGCACTAGGTATCATAATGTGTGTCCATACATCTTTTTTGTTTCTACTGACTCGAATTTGTGAATGGTTTGTTTTTCGTTACATCCATACATCTTTCTCGGTTTATGCCCCCACCGCAAAGTGGGGGATCTAAATACTACTTCTGACTAGTATGTAAGGTGAATATGTTCTTATTTTTTTAGAACGGCGACACACGTTTAAATTCATATTTAAAAACTCACAACAGAGTTTGAACCCTCACTACTTGGTTAAGTGAAATTCACAGATTTAATTGAATTAAAGGCCAATGAAATTAAGTTGAACATGAATATTATCATCTCTAAGAGACATGGTTTGGTGATAAGGTGTCCCTCTTTTCAGTGATGGATCCTGAAATTTTGGTCGATGGCAAACACAGCCAGGCTAAAAAGACAAGTGAAAATGGCATCGGATAAAAACATAAAAAAACTTGCTTCAATGTTCAAAAGTAGGGCTGAAAGTTGTATTGATACAATACTACTTCCTTGATAATTTATATCGATTTGAAGTTGACAGAAAATGTTTTTATTTTGAAAGCTATTTCATTCATCATTAATAAACAAAAATGGTAACAATTTTTAATTAATCCTTATTTAATATACTGTAACTTTCCGTTAAAAAAATATACTGTAGGGGCCTTTAAAATATTTTTATGAGTGGCTTTGATATAGTCTAAAATATACATAATATTGTATTAATATTTCATACACTTTTAAGTACTTTTGAGCCAAATTTTATTGAATATATTTCTATTGGGCTCATATTTGAATTTTATAAGATTTTAAGAGACAATGAGTTAAATTGAAGTACGTTTTCTAATCTCGAGGCTACCGATTAAAACTTCAAATGTATTGTTTTGATACGTTTATTACCAATTCCCAATAATACTAGTGCTTAATGAAAAGAATATAAACAAAAGAAAAAGAAATTTATAATATCATATTACACGTACATGTTTTTTTGAAAAGAATATTAACAAAGTACACATGAAACAAATTTCAAGAGCTACAAATCTGTACTATATTTATGTGTGTAGTAAAACTCAATTCATTATTTCATTATTTCTTATATGACTATATTTTAAATTAGGCCCATAAAGAAAGATGAAAAAAATCAAAGCAGTCCATATCTTACGAGCCCACAAGAGGAAATAAAAACATTATCGTAGGGCTGAAAGGATACGTGAACAGGGAGCCGCCGAAGTGTGTCGGGGAGACGCAAATCAGAGGGTACCACCCTTGGTGGTGGACGCCTGTAGCAAACAACAAAAGGCAACACCATAGAAAGAAAATAAGCTAAATTGTTATAGGAAGAAAGCAAGTTTTTGGCAGGTCAACTATTTTTTTTTGATGAACCGCAATAATTATTATATCTTTGTTTCCTCGAATATTATTATGGTTGGCTAAACTTTTATACTGCCTAAGTTTGGACAAATACTTGTTAGACTTGTTTTATTTTTGGTTTTGGATTATTTATTGATTGGTTCATGTTTTGGTAAAGTTTTTATTTTATTTGGTTGTGATGCATATGCGTATTTGGTATTAATTTATTATCAATTTATTGTTCCATATGCGTCTTTGTGAATGTCTTTCATGTATGGATGCATATTAGGTTGCTTACTGTGTGTTTACAACTAGTTTATTGGTTATAGTTAACGTTTTCCATAGGAACGGTAATTGAGAGTTTATAGATACCTTATATTCTGTCACTTGAGAGACCGGGAGGTAATTAAGTGTCGTCTGTTTTGGTCTTTTGCGGGTTTGGGTACTGATTGCACGAGAGTGAGTTACCCTAGATTCCTTTAGATTCTTAAAGATCCGAATTATAACCGAATTCAATAAAAATACCCCTTTACGCCTTAGGGTGTTTTGTGATTTGAGAGACCGGGAGGTGATTAATCTTTGGGTACCTTAGCATAGTTAGGCAATGTGAGACCGGGAGGTGATCCGAACCATTAAACCGTGAGCTTACATGATTTTTAGGGTTCTTAGGTATTGTTGGTGAGATCGGGAGGAGATCTAGCATACTTTAGTTATTCCTTATGTGTCATATTTTTAGAATACGACACCGATCATAAATCCAATTCCGAAAGTTTACGAGTTGACTAGTGGGATTCCTTGCCTAGGTAGTTGTTCCCCCTATTTGAGTTCTAGTTCTATTTTTCCGTGTCAGTTTTAGAGTAACTATTATTTATTTTATATTATTTAATATTTAATAATAAAAAAAGACAAAAATCAATAAAAATCAATTTATTTAAGTTATTAGTCAGAGTCTAGTTTAGGTGTCGCTAGTGTCCTGTGGGTTCGACATCCGGACTGTATTAGGCTTTACTACAGTTGATAGGTACACTTGCCTGTCTAGTGGTCTAGCATTACGATAGTCTAGATTTATAAACTTTAAACTAGAGTGTCTAGGTTAGGTTAATATTATTATAGACCGCGATTCTACACATCAAGTTTTTGGCGCCGTTGCCGGGGATACATTGGCGATAGCGAAACTAGCGTTGATTGAACTTGATTGATTAATTGGTCTTTTGTGTCTTGAGTTGTAGTGTGTCTTGTGAGTCTGTGTCTTAGATTAAGCGTGTCTTGTCGTGTTTAGGATAATTTAGTTTTTTTTTTATTTTTTCGAGTCTAGTTAATATGTTTAATAGATCGAGTCAGTTTAGGAGTATTTTATACCGAAGATGTTGGAAAGAGATGATGCTGGAAAGAGCCGAACAAGAGGAACATGAAAGATTCCAAAAGATTATGGAATTGGAAGCCAGGCTTGATAGGTTGATAGAAAAAGAAAGACTTCGTAAGATAGAGGAAATCGAAGCTAGGTTAGAAGAGATAAGTGCTAGAATTCAAAATGAGAGTTTTTCTAACAAGGTGCAGGAAGCCGTCTATGAAACAGATGATGAATTCTGAAATAATGATGATGAGGGCGTGATAGAAGATATGGTGTTGGAGCTACCTGGTTACACGGAGTTAAGAGAATATGCCGTTGAGGAGCCACTTTACCAGATGGAAGATAACAAAGAGAAGGAGCATGTACCATCTTGGGAGGATGAGTTTGGTGATGAATTGGTGGGTTTACCAGTTTTTGACGAACATGCAGAATTTGACCCTGTTGGCGATCTTATATATTTAGAAACACTGATCATGGGGAAGCCAACAATGGAGATTAAAATGTCACCAGAAGAAGAAAAGGAAGAGGAAGTGGCAACGGAAGAGGATCATAATATGGTGGTGGTTGAGTCGCCAAATCATAGGAAGGTTAGCATGTCTGTGGAGGAACTAGACAGTGGATCGCCATCGAAATCGACAAAGCCACAGAAGAGGAAGCGGAAATGCTTGGATCAGCATGTTTTGAGGGTTCAAAAATGGTACATTAAGAGTTATAGGACAACACTAAAATGCAAAGATACCCATTTTTCTCATTATATGTCACGTATTAGGTTTGGTCCGGGTAAATTTAAGTGTTGGTGGTCCGACCCGTTTGAATGTTTTAAAATGCTTTTAAGTTTCACTATGTGCTATTTGTTTAAATATATTGGACGGGTGGAATTAACGGGTTAGACCGGGGTTGGATAAAAGAAAAGCCTCCTGATTGAAATTTCGGGAGCGAGTCTGGCTGAAGACTCTTCTGTAAACTTAGCGCTTCTCGGGAGGCAACCCGACAATATGTTTTGTTTTTTTTTTATTTTTTTTTGTTTTTGGGTTTGTAACATCCTAAAATTTATAATGTTAAATAAAGAAAGTTACGTTTAGTGATTTCGCGTTATTAATTAATTAATGTCGAGTAAAGAACGGATCATGGACTTAGATTAATTAAGATGGGTTAAATGAGAATGGGCCTTAGGTCCATGGGCTTTAAGGGATATAAATATCCCCTAAACCAACCTAAAACCCTAAACCCTCATTTCATTTCCATCATAATCTCTACACACTCAAAAACACACACATACACTACACCATATTCGGCCGAGAGAGAGAGAGACATCCGAGACCAAGAATCAAGCCGACCATTATTAGATCTTCAATATACGAGATAACCAAGCAAACCGCGACCACACCGAACGTATAAAAGGTATGTTCTTGACCTTTAAAGTTTACGTAGTAGTGAACGTTTTACCTTAAAGGTCCAAGCTTTATAGTATATACGGGATATATATACGAACGAAAACGGTTAGGGAACGTAGGGGGTGATGTCGAACCATAACAAGGGTATTAAAATCGCCAAAATGCTTGATAAAAACCAAACCCGTAGCTGACCTGAACAACTTCGCCTGCAAAAGCTTAACTTCGCCTTCAAAGCATAATTTCGCCTTCAAAGCTTAACTTCGCCTACGGCCAAGTTCGCCTAACTGGTAACTTCGCCTAAGGCCAAGTTCGCCTAATTGATAACTTCGCCTAAGGCCAAGTTCGCCTAATTGATAACTTCGCCTAAGGCCAAGTTCGCCTAATTGATAACTTCGCCTAAGGCCAAGTTTGCCTAATTGATAACTTCGCCTACGGCCAAGTTCGCCTAACTGATAACTTCACCTAAAGCTAAGTTCGCTTAAGGTTTAACTTCGCCTAAAGTTAAGTTCGCTTAGAAAATAAATTAAAAACCTAATGGAAAATGTGTTAAGACAGTTAATGTAAATAAATTAAAAACCTAAAATTTATCCTAATGGATAAACCGTAAATCTTGTATTAAGCGTTTTTGAACTTAAAGGTCCAAACTTTACGTGTTTTCGGGTCAAACCTTATCCAAAAACGACCATAGGAATGATCGCGGGTTAGTCAAATACCATACCCATGGATTTCTCAGTAAAACGATGATGATTTTGGGGGATTAAGATTGAACAGAGGCGAAGCTGGGCAACTTCGCCTGCAAACGGTAACTTCGCCTGCAAACTGTAACTTCGCCTGCAAACTGTAACTTCGCCTGCAAGCTTAACTTCGCTTGCAGGCAAATTCGCCTAATTGATAACTTCGCCTAAGGCTAAGTGATAACTTCGCCTAAGGCTAAGTTCGCATAACTGACAACTTCGCCTGGCATAAGTTCGCTGATAAGTTCGCCTAACTGACAACTTCGCCTGGCATAAGTTCGCTGATAAGTTCGCCAAGCCTTAACTTCGCCTGGTGATAAGTTTGCTTAAGGTTTAACTTCGCCTGGTGATAAGCTCGACCCCAGCCAGGGGCTCTGCCCCTTGGACCCTTCTAGGGGCTGCCGCCCCTAGACCCCGCTGCCAGGGGCGCTGCCCCCGGACCCCCGTTCGTTGTGGGTAGTAGTTAAGACTAGAAAGATGATATGAGTAGTGATAGTTAATTGATACGTATACTTGTTATACAGTCAGCCGTGCACAACTGAAGAAAGGGATTACGATTAACGGTGAACGTAACCGTGTTCAGGTGAGTTTCTAGCCCCACTTCTGTGTTATGTTTTCGGGGCTGTGTGCATACTCTATATGTTTGTTAATACACTTATCCTAAGTGATAAGTGTATGCCTTATATGAATGATGTGAAATGTATGAATGATTGCTTGTTAGTACGTGAACGATCTTCGGATATTGCACGTACTGTCAGGTTGTAACGCTATGTATAAGGTAAGTATGATATGTATGCTTATATGTATGAACGTGATAAAGTAAATAAAAGAAGGAAATGATGGTTGTATGGTTGTATGGTTACGAAAAGGGTACCGAGCCCTAATAAAACTCGAGGTATGATGTATGGTTGTATGATAACGAAGAGGGAATCGAATTCTACTAATATTCGAGAACTAGGGAACCGAACCCTACTAATATTCGAGGAAAGAGGGTACCGAGCCCTAATAATACTCGAGGAAAGAAGGTACCGAGCCCTAATAATACTCGAGGAAGGAGGGTATCGAGCCCTAATAATACTCGAGGAAGGAGGGTACCGAGCCCTAATAATACTCGAGGAATGTAGGGCGTAATGCTCTTTATAACGTAAGATGTGAAAGTAAGAAAGTATGAATGAAAGAATATAAGTTATTGTGTATTGTATAATGTATGATTAACTAGAACTCACTCAGCGTAGCTGACTTTTAGTATGCACGCAGGTGAGTAGGATGAGACAGCTGGCTTGAGTGGGGACACATGGCAGAAGAATAAGAGTCTGGAATCTGAAGACTTATGATGTTTTAATTTTAATGCTTTAATATTGAAAGACAAAGGATGTTTTGAGACAAGTTATGAATTATGTAATGTTTTATGAAAGTTTTATATTCCGCGTAAAGTTTTAATTAACTCTGATATTTAGAACTGTGTTTATGAGTAAATCCAACACGAAAGTAGGGCTACCGGTAACTGGGCCTTACAAGTTGGTATCAGAGCAATGTTCGAGAGATTTAAGCATCCTACATGCTTAGACTCGAACAGAGAATGGGATTTAAGTAAGAAAAGAAAGAAGATGCCAGTTCCAGAATGCCATGTGTCGCTCAAGCAAGATCAGTAAAGGTAAAGTGTATGATTAAATGATATATGTTAATGAGAAAGAAAAGATATGTGAATGACAGGGATAGGAATAATTGATTGTTTGATTTGACTAACTGCTTAAGTAGAACCAGCACAAATAGACTCATAAAGGGAAGTGTATAGGACACGGAAAGTAACGTGATCAGCTAATCACAGCTGGCCACTGTTATTACCTGTTAGCCTTACTATCCTTGTACTAAATAGTTCATTGAGTGACGATGTTTGTGTTTTCCCTTTTAGAATACGATGGCTGGAGCTAGAGACATTGCTGGAACTGGAGATCGCACTGGACGACGCGGCAGGCCTCTTCGTGTCCAGCAACCTTCGGTTGAGACAGCTTCCAACACCGGAGATGAGGGGAGTGTAGCTAGAAGAGACCCAAACAACAACGAAGGATTTCAACTGGATCATGCAATTCAGGCAGCTATTGTCCAAGCTGTAGCCATTGCTGTGAAGAATATTACCCCTGAAGGGTCTGCGGGAAGCCGTGGAAGAACTGCCGAAGGGGCAGGTGGTGATGGTAGGAAAGATGATGAGAGGGAAAAGGGTGATTCAAGTGAGGTAAGGTCTGTGAAAGTTGATGATAGGAAGAGGGGCCGAGGCGGTTGCAACTATAAGTCCTTCAAAGGTTGTGACCCACCTAAGGTTGTTCCCATTTCCCCATAGGAATTTCGGGTTGTTGAAGTAATCCCGGCGGTTTCCTATGTTCTGCTTTCACTTTGGCACATGTCAGACACTTAGCCACGTACCCAGCAATTTCCTCTTTCATACTCGGCCACCAGTATAGCTCTTTTAAGTCATGGTACATCTTATCTGATCCCGTATGTACTGAGTATCGGGATTTGTGTGCTTCGTCCATGACCAGTGTTCTTAGATCCCCATAACGCGGTACCCAAATTCGATCATGGTAATACCGAATGCCATCCGACTTAACCTCTGAGTTCCCGTCTACACCGCGCAAAGATTCGGCATCGAAATTCTCGGCTTTCAGAGCTTCTAACTGGGCATCCTTGATCTTTTCGGGTAAACCAGAGTGAATCGTTAGTTGTAAAGCCCTAACCCTCCTAGGCTTCAAAGTTTCCTTTCGGCTCAAGGCGTCAGCCACCACGTTGGCTTTACCCGGATGATACTTAATAGCACATTCATAATCGTTAAGCAACTCGACCCATCGTCTCTGCCTCATGTTCAGTTCTTTCTGCTCGAATATGTGCTGGAGGCTCTTATGGTCAGTGTAAATCGTACACTGGGTTCCATAGAGGTAAAGCCTCCAGATTTTTAGTGCAAAGATGACGGCTCCAAGTTCTAAGTCATGGATTGTGTAGTTCTTTTCAGCGGTCTTCAGTTGTCGAGACGCATATGCGATGACCTTTTCCCGTTGCATAAGCACACATCCAATTCCTTGCAGTGAAGCATCGCAGTAAACAACAAAGTCTTCTACTCCTTCGGGCAGTGATAGGATTGGCACACTACACAGCTTGTCTTTCAGAGTTTGAAATGCTGTGTCATGTGCCTCGGTCCACTTATACACAATGCCCTTGCGAGTTAAGGATGTGAGCGGTTGAGCAATCTTGGAAAATCCTCCAATAAATCTGCGATAATAACCAGCTAATCCCAGAAATTGACGGATCTTGGTGGGAGTTTTCGGGTTTGGCCAATCCTTGATTGCTTCAATCTTGGACTGGTCCACTTGGATTCCCTCTCCACTTACCACGTGGCCCAAAAATTTTACTTCACGCATCCAGAACTCGCACTTCAATAATTTGGCATATAGTTGTTCCTTCATGAACAGCTCCATCATTAATCGCAAGTGCTCTTCATGTTCCTCCCTTGTCTTCGAATATATCAAGATGTCGTCTATGAACACAATGACGAATTTATCCAAATAAGGCTTACAAACGCGATTCATGAGGTCCATGAATACGGCTGGGGTGTTTGTTAACCCAAATGGCATAACGGCGAACTCATAGTGTCCATAACGAGTACGAAACGCTGTTTTCGCAAGGAGTTGGTGATAACCCGACCTAAGGTCGACCTTCGAGTAGTAACTGGATCCTTGCAGCTGATCGAACAGATCATCAATACGTGGCAAGGGATACCGGTTCTTGGTCGTCACCTTATTAAGTTTCCGATAGTCGATACACATGCGTAGAGTTCCATCCTTCTTTTTCACGAATAGGACTGGGGCTCCCCACGGGGATGAACTGGGGCGTATGAAACCCTTATTTAGCAGTTCTTGCAACTGCTTAGACAGTTCCTCTAACTCCTTCGGAGCAAGGCGATACGGTGCACGAGCTACAGGAACAGCTCCTTGTGTCAGGTCGATTTGGAACTCCATTTGTCTGTGAGGCGGAAGGCCAGGTAGGTCTTCGGGGAAAACCTCAGGAAAGTCTCTAACAATAGGGATCTGGTCGATTGAGACCTCCTCCTCCACAGCCTCGTCAGTACCTTTGTCGGTGATTAGGGCTAAGATCGCAGTATGGCCTTTACGCAGTAACTTCTGTGCCTTCATAAGGGAAATGATCCCAACTGTCGCACTCTCTTTCTCACCATGAACAATGAGAGTTTCTCCCCCAGGGAGAGGTATGCGGACGATCTTCTCGTGACAGACAACCTCGGCTCGGTGCTCGGACAACCAATCCATCCCAATAACTAAATCGAAGCTACCAAGTTCAATCGGCATAAGATCTATGGGAAACAAATGACTAGACAATTCTACGGTACAACCCTTCAAAATATGGGACACTTGGATGGTTTTACCATCTGCTAACTCAATAGTGTACTTAGACTCTAGGGCAGATGGGGTGCTATTAACCATTTCACAAAATTTAGTTGACACGAAACTTCGATCGGCCCCGGTATCAAATAAAGTTAGCGCATAACAACCATTCATTTTATATCTACCGGTAATAGTTACGGAGTCGTTAGAAGTCTCACCTGAACCACCACCAATAACGAAGGCTCTTCCCCTGCCTTCACCTCCGTTGTTACCATTCCCATTGTTACCATTCTTCCCGTTGCCATTTGCCCCTACGTTACCAGCATTCTTCAGTTTGGGGCAGTTTCTCTTAAAGTGACCCTTCTGTCCATACTCAAAACACCCTTTCGGGGCCTCTTGAGGTGGGGCTTGTTTCTGGGGGTTGTCTGCTCGGCAAAACTTGGTTTCGTGGCCATGTCTGCCACACTTGCTGCAACGGTACTTATCACATTTCCCCGCATGATGGAAGTTACACTTGTTACACTTTGGGAGTTTCCCCTGATATCCTCCCTGTTGTTGGTTCTGGCTCGGGTAGTTGTTCCTGCGAGGAGACTCAAACCGTCTCTGTTGATTGTGGCCTGAAGAGGTGCTCTTGTTGTTGGAGTTGTTGTTGCCACTACTCTCCCACTTGCGTTTGTTATCGGATGTGCCAGTAGCAGACTTCTTGGACGGGAGAGTGCCTTGTTTGACGGCTTGATCAGTTAACTTATGAGCTAACCGGACTGCATCGTGAATATTGGCAAGATTTGCCAATGTCACCATACTCTGGATCTGCGGAGGTAAACCGTCAATATACATTTCGACCCTCTTATAAGCAGGATCAACCATTTGAGAGCACAGTATCGCTAACTCATGGGATCGTGTCGTATAAGCCTCAATGTCGGAACCCTCCATCCGCAAATTCCAAAACTCATGCTCTAACTTCTGCACTTCACCACGCGGGCTATACTCGGTCTTGATCAGATTTTTGAATTCCTCCCATGACATAGCATTGGCCGCATTTAGACCCAACAACTGAACTTGGGTATTCCACCAAGTAAGTGCTGACTCCTCGAGAGTCCCTGTAGCAAACTTCACCTGGCTCGCAGCCGGGCAATTACACATAGCAAATACCGATTCTGCCTTCTCTATCCAGCGCAGCAAACCGACAGCCCCCTCGGTGCCTTTAAATGCATGGGGTTTACAATCCATGTAGTTCTTAAAGGTGCACCCTGCGGCTCCCCCTGCCGCCTGCCCCGGAATCTGGGCGGCTGCAATCGCTGCGGTCACATGCTCGTTGATGAGTGCCGCCAGTTCTGCTGGAGTGAGGTTGATGCTATCCCTGCCATGGACACGTCCACGTCCCGACATAATCCTACGCAGTCGTGAACATAGACCGGATTAATGCCTTAATTCTAGTACATCAATAAAAATCAAACAACTAGTTTATGAACATCACAACACAATTTAAGAAAACAATACTTGAAAAGATAACTTGTAATCCGATTACAATCATTCAATCCAAACATCATAGTTCAAAAATATCCTCTGTTGGATGGGAACAACCCTCCCACCTAGGTTCATAAAAGAAAGAAATCCAAACGAATACCAACTGACGATATCACTCGTCAGATACTCCCGATGACCCGCTCACCTCGGGCTCCTCCTCGGGGTCTTCCTCCGGATCCTCCTCGGGGTCCTCCTCTGGGTCTTCTTTAGGGTCCTCCACTGGGTCCTCTGGAGGTGCCAGCCAGTCCTCCAGATCCCGAATACGGTTACGAGCAATGTTCAGTTCGTTAGTCAGATCTATCACCCTGTTTGCAAGCATCTGCATCTTCTCACCTAGCCTCTCAACTTCAAAGGTTAACTTGTAGTGCATCTCTGACCTCCGATCGCAGAGCTCCCTCAAGAAATCCATCTTATGCTTGGCTCCACTCTGTTTCTGCGCTAGCTTAGCAATGTCCGACTTCATACCCTGTTTGCCACACTGCGCCTTATCCAGGCCAGAAACAAGTGCAGCTATCACCCGCCCAGGAGGGCATGGCAGAGCGGGTAGAGTAGGGCAAGAAGTACCTACAACAGCTAGGGGTGGAACCTCCTCCTTCTCAATCATCATGGTCACCACCTCTGGGTACCATTCCCAGTCGCACTAGGGCTTAGGCAAGAACGTGTGCTCGGGTGAAGACTACTCAGCAGTAGATGTGCCAGCATAAGGGATGGTCCGCTGCCTCTTCAGTCTCGGGGACGCAGGTAGTGTGCTCTCCTCAGCGATGATAGGTGCTTTCTCACGGGCGTGATCAGCTGACGACGAAGACATACTGTGACACAAGGGTTGGGGTTGGGATGAGTGAGTGGTATCTCATGTATATATGTGCAGTGTAACTAATGCATCATGAAAAGCTATAGACCGGACTGCAACCTATATGAAATGGTATGCAACCTGGTTCGCTATAACCAATGGCTCTGATACCAATCTGTCACACCCCCAAATTTCCACTAACGGAGTTTTACCGTAAGGCGGGTGACAAACCAGGATCCGAACACATTAATCACACCAAACGACATCTATATGGTCTTAAAAGTTTTAACAAATCAAAATAAAATGTTCAGAGTACTTAAGTGCTAGTGCGGAAGCTAAACAAAGTGCGGGAGTCATCTCCCAAACAAGTTTAAATAATTCATGGCGCTACAAGCGCAAAACCAATATCAAATAAATGTTTTCAAACTTAAATCAATGCGAGTCCATGCATGCAATGTTATCCTAATCCAAGTGCTTGTTAGTTACCTGAGGAAAACATGCTAAAAAGAGTCAACACATATGGTTGGTGAGTTCACAGGTTTTCAAAGTAAGTTATGCTCCATCAGTTCATAAACATTTATAAATAAAAGTGGCCCATGGTTAACTACACTTAGTTAACTCGTTGCCGCATAGTGTTATGTTTCCATCACGACCGAAGCTGACTAGTTATTGCCTCAAGTCAAGTATTGCCAAAACTTAACAATGTTTGGTCAAAGTTACACCCCGTTCGACCTCCAGTCGAGAATAATGCAAGGTGGGGTTTGTCAAACCCAATAAACTATTTAAATTTACCACGCTAGTTAACCTTAGTTAACGGTCCGATGTTCGTGAGGACTTTCCATGGCAAAGAAACACTACGTTATAAGCAACCAAACGGTTGTGTAAAGATTTAGAGCAAGTAAAGTAAAACAGTTTTGCATGTTTCCTCCCCCAAAGGAAAGGTATAAAAGTGGGGCCGTAAACTCACCTTATTGGTGCTTCGGGTATTACACAAATCCGACCGAAGTAAATGCGTCACGTGCTAAGACACTAAAAATGCAAGTACGTAAGTAACTTGTGGGATGGTTCCTAGAACCACTAGTATCCAACAATCTCCCATTGTTTTTAAAAAGACTTTTGACCAAAGTTTGACTTTTGTTGACTTTGACTAAAGTTTTGACCTTTGACTAAAATATTGACCTTTGACTAAAAGGTTGGACTTAGAATGTTTACCTTATAATTCTAGTCACACTTAATCAATCATCAAGTATACACACTTAGCCATATTTCTTGCAATTCTATGATCAATACACTTTCACAACATCACAAGCAAGACTAACTATTTAGTCAACTAGTTCTAAGTTGACTTAAAAAGTCAAAGTTCTAATTTACCACAACTAACATATCACAATTTGCAATTATCTCAATTCAACCAACACCTTTATCACCTTTAACAATTTATACCACCAAAACCGATTTTTCTCATCAATCAAAACTCACAATTAAATTACCAAATAAATCACACATGTACACATCAGTATTAGGTTCAACATATATTTTTCTCACAATTTTTGGATTTACCAATTCGTCCATAATATTCATATACTACAACAACACGATTTATATTTCTACAACAACACAGCAGTAATCAAAAATTTGTCAAAAATTCCATATTTGTCTAATTGATGCAAGACCAATTGGACTAGATTCCTAATTCAATTTACAACATCCTAGAAGTAGAATTATATCCATATCTATTTTTATCATCATGTTATGAAATTTTCAACTCAACTCAGAATTATTTTCTCTAATTTAGATTTGCATCCTGATTTTGTAAATTAATAAAAAGTATTCAAACAGTGTCCAAAAATTAAGATTTCGGACTTTCTGAAAACTAGATTCAAAGTACATGTTCATAAAATCAAAAATCGATCAAAAACTCAAACATATCATCAAGTTATCAACAATCCAAATCTGTAACATATAATCTGCCAATAAACAGTTTTAACCACAATCAACTACAAATCACAACTTTTCTATCCTTTTGATTCAAAATCATCAAGAAACATTTATGATTCAAAATCATCAAGAAACATTCTTACCAAATCAAATTTCATGTCTTATTTTTATCCATTTGATTTCATAAGAAAAGTAAAAACACATGTATTTATAAAAGACTCAAAAATACTAATCAAGACACATACAAAAATCTTTTTTACTTGTTAAACTTTGATCATCCCCTTTCATGATCCAACCATTTGGATACAAGGTTCATATGAATTAAAAGAAAAAGAAACATATAAACATAATAATCTACTCACTTTGCTTGATCAAATGCTTAAACCCATGTTTACCAAAATCACCAACTCCTGTGTTATGGAGAAAATACTAGAAGATGATTGTTTGTATGAAAGAAAATGAGAGTGTGTGTGTGTGTGTGTGAGTATCACGGCCAAAGAGAGAGGAAAAGGGAAAGGAAAAGGTGTTGGCATCCAATAGTTGTAACCTCCTTGTTATTAACAACCCTTTATGATTGATTTAATGAATAAAATTACTTAGGTTAACTTTTATTAACTCATGTGTGACATGCTACATATTTTAATAAACATTTCCTATGTAACATAACCTAAGGTTCCATTTAAATAATAAACATGTTACATGACATACAATATAACCTATTTAATCATTTAGCTTACTTACAATCACAACATCATGTAATAACCATAATATAACATATTAATCACATAGCACATTATACTTACCATACATGTTATATGACATGTTTATTATAACATGCAAGACGAGTTTATTATCCTAGTTATAATTAGTCACTTATCCTTGTTTAAGTCACCAATGACACGTTGACTTAAATATACGCATACATGACATCACATGTACAAGAGTTCATACTCATAGTTAACAGAACTAACTGAGTTTATAGACATAGTCAACAGGATTTAACTGGGTTTAGTTAACAGAGTTAACCTAAAAATGCCGGATGTCACATCATCCCCTTGTTGAAAGAATTTTCGTCCCGAAAATTAATGTGATGTCACCACTAGACTGGGACATGAAAGGGATAGAAAAGAAAAAGTTTAGGTTTGTCACAAAAATTAATGTGATGTCACCACAGCTCGACCCCAGCCAGGGGCTCTACCCCTTGGACCCTGCTAGGGGCTGCCGCCCCTAGACCCCACTGCCAGGGGCGCTGCCCCCGGACCCTCGTTCGTTGTGGGTAGTAGTTAAGACTAGAAAGATGATATGAGTAGTGATAGTTAATTGATACGTATACTTGTTATACAGTCAGCCGTGCACAACTGAAGAAAGGGATTACGATTAACGGTGAACGTAACCGTGTTCAGGTGAGTTTCTAGCCCCACTTCTGTGTTATGTTTTCGGGGCTGTGTGCATACTCTATATGTTTGTTAATACACTTATCCTAAGTGATAAGTGTATGCCTTATATGAATGATGTGAAATGTATGAATGATTGCTTGTTAGTACGTGAACGATCTTCGGATATTGCACGTACTGTCAGGTTGTAACGCTATGTATAAGGTAAGTATGATATGTATGCTTATATGTATGAACGTAATAAAGTTAATAAAAGAAGGAAATGATGGTTGTATGGTTGTATGGTTACGAAAAGGGTACCGAGCCCTAATAAAACTCGAGGTATGATGTATGGTTGTATGGTAACGAAGAGGGAATCGAACCCTACTAATATTCGAGAACTAGGGAACCGAACCCTACTAATATTCGAGGAAAGAGGGTACCGAGCCCTAATAATACTCGAGGAAAGAGGGTACCGAGCCCCAATAATACTCGAGGAAGGAGGGTATCGAGCCCTAATAATACTCGAGGAAGGAGGGTACCGAGCCCTAATAATACTCGAGGAATGTAGGGCGTAATGCTCTTTATAACGTAAGATGTGAAAGTAAGAAAGTATGAAAGTATGAATGAAAGAATATAAGTTATTGTGTATTGTATAATGTATGATTAACTAGAACTCACTCAGCGTAGCTGACTTTTAGTATGCACGCAGGTGAGTAGGATGAGACAGCTGGCTTGAGTGGGGACACATGGCAGAAGAATAAGAGTCTGGAATCTGAAGACTTATGATGTTTTACTTTTAATGCTTTAATATTGAAAGACAAAGGATGTTTTGAGACAAGTTATGAATTATGTAATGTTTTATGAAAGTTTTATATTCCGCGAAAAGTTTTAATTAACTCTGATATTTAGAACTGTGTTTATGAGTAAATCCAACACGAAAGTAGGGCTACCGGTAACGGGGCCTTACAGGGTTTTTCTTGTTTTCTTGTGCTGGCTGTTTCTTGGTTTGCTTTCAGGTTGCTTGTGGAAGTTTGATGATGCATGGTTTGATTCAAGTATGGGGAGGTCATTTGTTGATTGATTGCCACGTTCGTTCGTAAGTGATAGCTTGGTAGAGAGCACTGGAGTATGAGGCTTTCGTTCGAATTGGAGGGCATGGAACGCGACTCATAAGAGTCTGTTCCACTTTACTTATATTTAAATGTGCTTTAATTTTTGTCATTTTCCTGTCTCGTTGAGGGCAATGTGACATTTAAGTGTGGGGATGGGAAACTGACGTTTTTATGTTAAAAAAATTCAAAATATTTTTAAAAAAAAGTTATTAAAAAAAGAAAATAATAATAATAATAATAATAATAATAAAAGGTCCCAAATTTTTATTGAAATTTTTTTCAAATAATGGAAAATGAAAGAAAAATTTGAGATTTGTTTTTAAAACTACTTATATATGAGATTAAATAAAAGATAACGCACTAAGCTTGGGATGTGTCGGTAGGCCCAACTAGCTTTGATAGTCCTCTTTAGCCAATTATATATATATAATAATTTGAAAAACGGTAAAACCAAATTTCGATGCTTAGGGAGGATTACCATAATCTAAAATCTTTGAGATGGTAAGACTTAGATGCACTCAAACCAACACACCACCACATGTCCACTCTTTTGACGAGCTTAGAAATAGTTATATACTTTAAGGTGATATAAACAAAAAGAAAAAAAAGAAAAAAAATTGAAAAAAAATGAAAAAGAGAGTATGTTTTGAAGTGTATTTCGAGAAGTTGGTCCGAAAAGAAAATGACCATGAGAAAGTTATGTAATGAAAAATGCCAAAGAAGCATTCTCAAAAATAGAAAAAGTGGCCAAAGTTGCACATACTAGACGGGACTTAGAGTTTACGTGTTACCAAGGGGATAGTGACTCTAAGGATACACTATTGGGGCTCGAAGGTTCTTAGTCAATAAATATATTTTTTAGGGAATATATAGGACAAAGTCCAATAATATTTAGGGTATGCTCGTACGACTTCCACATGACCATTCATCCATCAAATTTCACCGAGTGCATCTACTTATTACCATCAACGAGTCCTTAGCTTATGGTGATTTGTCAAACCAGTCTGCGTTGACTCTAGTTTTTCTAGCTCTCTTTGTCTGAGATTGGGTAGGTGTAACCGTGGTTTTTGAACATAAAACGCTTAATGCAATTGGGGGCTTGATAGGCTAGTGACTGGGTTTAAGTGGACAACAATATCGGAAATCGCGGTTTTTGCGTTTATCTGTGCTTAAAAGATAACCTATATGTTTTAAAGATTTGTCTTGAATTCTGATTCCATTGCAAAAATATTTTTCAGTGACGAAAAATGTTTAAGTGTGGGGATATTTTGATATGGTCTAAAATATACATTGTATTAATATTTTATACACTTTTAAGTACTTTTTGAGCCAAATTTTATTGAATATATTTCTATTGGGCTCATATTTGAATTTTATAAGATTTTTAGAGACAATGAGTTAAATTGAAGTACGTTTTCTAATCTCGAGGCTACCGATTAAAACTTCAAATGTATTGTTTTGATACGTTTATTACCAATTCCCAATAATACTAGTGCTTAATGAAAAGAATATAAACAAAAGAAAAAGAAATTTATAATATCATATTACACGTACATGTTTTTTTGAAAAGAATATTAACAAAGTACACATGAAACAAATTTCAAGAGCTACAAATCTATACTATATTCATGTGTGTAGTAAAACTCAATTCATTATTTCATTATTTCTTATATGACTATATTTTAAATTAGGCCCATAATGAAAGATGAAAAAAATCAAAGCAGTCCATATCTTACGAGCCCACAAGAGGAAACAAAAACATTATCGTAGGGCTGAAAGGATACGTGAACAGGGAGCCGCCGAAGTGTGTCGGGGAGACGCAAGTCAGAGGGTACCACCCTTGGTGGTGGACGCCTGTAGCAAACAACAAAAGGCAACACCATAGAAAGAAAATAAGCTAAATTGTTATAGGAAGAAAGCAAGTTTTTGGCAGGTCAACTATTTTTTTTTTTGATGAACCGCAATAATTATTATATCTTTGTATCCTCGAATATTACTATGGTTGGCTAAACTTTTATATTGCCTGGGTTTGGATAAATACTTGTTAGACTTGTTTTATTTTTGGTTTTGGATTATTTATTGATTGGTTCATGTTTTGGTAAAGTTTTTATTTTATTTGGTTGTGATGCATATGCGTATTTGGTATTAATTTATTATCAATTTATTGTTCCATATGCGTCTTTGTGAATGTCTTTCATGTATGGATGCATATGAGGTTGCTTATTGTGTGTTTACAACTAGTTTATGGTTTATAGTTAACGTTTTCCATAGGAACGGTAATTGAGAGTTTAGAGATACCTTATATTCTGTCACTTGAGAGACCGGGAGGTAATTAAGTGTCGTCTGTTTTGGTCTTTTGCGGGTTTGGGTAGTGATCGCACGGGAGTGAGTTACCCTAGATTCCTTTAGATTCTTACAGATCCGAATTATAACCGAATTCAATAAAAATACCCCTTTACGCCTTAGGGTGTTTTGTGATTTGAGAGACCGGGAGGTGATTTAATCTTTGGGTACCTTAGCATAGTTAGGCAAGGTGAGACCGGGAGGTGATCCGAACCATTAAACCGTGAGCTTACATGATTTTTTGGGTTCTTAGGTATTGTTGGTGAGACCGGGATGAGATCTAGCATACTTTAGCTATTCCTTATGTGTCATATTTTTAGAATACGACACCGATCATAAATCCAATTCCGAAAGTCTACGAGTTGACTAGTGCGATTCCTTGTATAGGTAGTTGTTCCCCCTATTTGAGTTCTAGCTCTATTTTTCCGTGTCAGTTCTAGAGTAACTATTTTTTATTTTATATTATTTAATATTTAATAATAAAAAAAGACAAAAATCAATAAAAATCAATTTATTTAAGTTATTAGTCAGAGTCTAGTTTAGATGTCGCTAGTGTCCTGTGGGTTCGACATCCGGACTTTATTAGGCTTTACTACAGTTGATATGTACACTTGCATGTCTAGTGGTCTAGCATTAGGATAGTCTAGATTTATAAATTTAAAACTAGAGTGTCTAGGTTAGGTTAATATTTTTATAGACCGCGTTTCTACACATCAGGCTTTTTCTATAGCACGAAGAGTACGCACCTCTACCGCCGCCTCCTTTATTCTAGAGGTCAAGAGTTTAAATCCCACGAGTGGCAATATCGATAATTTATAAAAGTGTTTATAAATAGGTTAGTTTGTTGTTAAGTAAAAAAAAAGGTATTCATCTGCTGTAATAATGACACTATGCTTATGGTCATTGGTCAACATGGTGGATGTGTTCTTTGCTATTAATAGTATATCTACACAACAAACTCGAATTAAATCTCTTTTATGGAATAAGTTATCTATTTATTTAGTCAATAGCATTTATCGTTCTAGCAATAATAAGTAAAAGATGATTTAATTTATTTGACAAAAAAATATCACTTTTTTGAAATGGTATATAATTAATTAAACTTAAATGGTTGTGATACATGGCTTTGTTTAAGCATCTGGCAAGAATATAAATCGAAATCAAGAAACAGATGTGATCAAATAAATATTACATGAAGGCCAAATAAGGATCCGACACCTTGAAACAAAAAAAGGAAAAAAAAAAGATACTTTAAAACACTAAAAGACATGTGATAAAAGTACAACGAGCTTTCCTACTTTATCACAAACTTGAGACTTCGGACTAGCTGATATAAGTCACTTAGGGAGATCGGGGCACCCGCGCTAGCCCGGGTAAGAGTCACCATGCGAGTGCACCGTTGTCAGTAACACAAGTAAAGGAAGGGGCAGGGGTACTGCGGTCACTGAAGAATGGAGAGAAGGAGATCTATATTTGATTGATCTCTCCATCCTCTTCTTAGTCTTGTGCTTCCTATAGTGACCCCCATGTGGCCAGCATAGTGTTGTGAAGTTTTAAAGACCCATCCACATCTGACACATGGTCCGTAATAGTCACGTTTATTAGGTATTGCTCTACTAGGGCAAGCAATACCCTGGGTTTGATTTGGTTGAACCTGTGGGATGACACTTGTACTAGGTAGAGCTAGTCGAAGTTCTAGGTCAACGAAGGGGGTTGTTGCGTTCGAGGGATTTGGCGCAATGAAAATGTTGGATGCAACTAATCGAGGTATTTGGGGGATAAATACTACTGGAGAGAGAGACCATTCATATGTAGGTGAGGTAAAAGAATTATGTCTAAGATAGGTAGTGTTAACCATAGCTCTATTGCGTTTGTTAGAGAAGCTAAGCATGACTGAAAGAAAAATAGCAAATTTCTATAAGAAACAAGAAATTATTGGGTTGATTTGTATTTGATGTCTTGGGGTGATTTTATACTACTCATGCGTGATAGTAGCATTTAATAAGTTTAGTGAATAATTAATGAATTTTTTTAATACCAACATAATGTACTAATTCTACACACTTGTTATTAGGAGTATAATTTTTCACAATTTGATATTACCTCCCTTTAATGAATTTTAATTTTTTTAAATTATAATAATGGCATTTTTATGGATGGTCTTCAACAAGAATATATAAAATCCACATTAAAAGATTTTATACATACGTTTTTTTATTATTACTTGCAGACATTTAATTTATGTTTGACAAGTTTATAAATATTTGTGTGTCTACTATTCATATTTATTTATTTTCATTCTTTTTAGGATAAGTTAGACATAATTAGTTTGAATTCGAATTTCAATCTAGAGTTGGAAAAGTAGGTTTGTAAATAAACTAAACGTTCAGTGAATTGTTTGTGAATGGTTTTGCAGGAAGTTCATTTATGTTCGTTTATTTAATAAACGAACAAACATGAACAAAAAAGTTGTGTTCGTTCAATTAAAACATCGAACATGAACATATGTTTTGTTTATTCATTTATGTTCATGAACATTCGTTTATGTTCGTGAGCATCCGTTTATTATGTTCGTTTATGTTCATTTAAATATATATAGAAAATAATTATATATAATTTGGATTCGTCATCTACTTTATGGTTTTTATTTATTCGTTTGTGTTCATTTAAGTGTGTTCTTTTATGTTTGTGTATATTTAAATATATTCATTTATGTTTGTTTATCTTTGGTTAGTTATGCTCATTTACTTTCTTTTATGTTCGTCAACTGTTCATTTAGATTTAAAACAAACGAACATAAACGAACACGAGCATGTTCGTTCATTTTTCAATAAACGAACATGAATACAAATATTTGTGAGATTAAGTGTTCGTCTTCGTTAAAAGTTAAATAAACGAACACAAACATGCCCTTGTTCGTGTTCGATCGGTTTGTTTAAAGGACAATGAAAAATGTTGATATATCTATGAAATTTTTTTGTAAAGATTGGATTTCATCTTTGAAATAATCAAGAATATGCGGAGATTACTTTGCTATTTAACTAATTAATATCTATCTATACTATTAAAACAATAGAGTTTAACTCAACATGGTCTCTTTTTAGTGGTGTATTCTTAACATTTCCATGTATATCTAGCACTTCTTTAATTTTTATGTGAATAAAATAATTATAAAAAAATTAAAATACTATACAATAAATTCTATTAAATGATTATTAATTTATATTATTCTGCATTCATTATAAGGTAAGTATTTTAGTTTAATTGACATTGCTAAACATTATTTTAATATATAGGCTTAGTTACCTGAATTGTCTATTAAATCAAATATTCGGAGATTTAAAATATGGTAAAACATAATAAAATATATTGTATGCCCTAAACTAGAAATCTTATATTTATGTTTGTCTATTATTATCTTATACTATACAGGAATGTTATATTATTCCGTCTGTAGTAAACATCATTTTAATAAACAAGCATAGTTTTCTTATATTGTAAATCTTATTAAAGTAATTTAGTTGTTTTATCTGAATTGTCTAAAATTTCTTACCAATAAAATAATTCAAAAAATAAAATAATCATTAACTTTTGTAACCGATGATTCAATTGTAATCCTAATTTTTATCCCTTTCTCTCCATATAAATTTATTTGTGCATTTGTGAAATTGTATTGATATAACTAAATTATCGATAATGAGCTTTTCTATATCGAAATCACAAATATAAGTTCTATGACAATTCGATTTCGGAACATAACAACTTTTTTTCTATTGTCTTCATTAGTGTTATTTTTATCATTCAAAAGTGTATATGTATATAGAAAATGGTTCAAATAAGAATAAAGAGTTTCACAGGAATGGTAAGAACCAACAAATTTTTGACATTTGGCATTATAAATTATGGTGAAAGAACAATTCTATGAAACTATGTCGGTTATAATGATGAAATAGTAATTCTAGGAAACTATGTCGGTTATTGGTAATTGTAAATCTCAACCATTGATTAACATGATCCAATGGTTATGATTTATTCTTAGTATTCCTAGGAAACTACTTATTTTTAGGATAACATTCCCATGTGTGTGTGTGTGTGTATATATATTATCATAATTACAGTTAGTTATATTTATTTTGTGTCACCATTTTATAACCATAGTTCACATAGATTTATGTCATTTTAATCATGTGATAAACTTCAAAACTTTAAAGTGTAACTCAAATGTAAATTTTGTAAATCAATGGTCAAACATTTTATAATTAGTAGCATTACTACGATTGAAACTTATTATTTTTAAAACGATTTTAAGTTTTAGTTTTTAAACTTTTAAATTAAACTGGTCAACATTCAATAATGTATAAATGTACCATGATTATAATTCACTATTTCTAAATACATTATAAAATTTAAATTTAAAATTTACAACAAATTAAATATTTTTAAAATCTGGTCAAACATTTCATAATTAACCTATAAATTTAATTATGATATTAATTATTCTAATTATTATTAAAATTCAAAAACTTACTAAATCATCTCATTTACATTATATAAATCTTGTAAGGCCCCGTTACCGGTAGCCCTACTTTCGTGTTGGATTTACTCATAAACGCAGTTCTAAATATCAGAGTTAATTAAAACATTCGCGGAACATTAAAAACATTCAAACCATTACATTCCATAACCATAATTCTTTTCTTATCGAGCATTCATAGTCATTTAAAAACAAAACATAGTCTTTTAACATAAAACATCATAGCAAAATCTTCAGATGCCAGCTTCGTCCAACTCTGCCATGTGTCCTCCTCAAGCTACCTGCCTCATTCTACTCACCTGCGTGCATACTAAAAGTCAGCTACGCTGAGTGAGTTCTACTTAATCACATAATCATACAATACTTTCTTACATTTCATACTTAACCTCTTAACTTTCTTTTATACACACATAAGTGCATATACTTTCATTCTTACCTTCATACTTTCTTTACATGCATAATCATACGTTTTAAAGAGCCTTTCGCCCTATAACCTCACAGATATTATAAGGGTCTGGTCCCTAACATCACAGATATTATTAGGGTCTGGTCCCTAACATCACAGATATTATAAGGGTCTGGTCCCTATCATCACAGATATTATAAGGGTCTGGTCCCTAACATCACAGATATTATTAGGGTCTGGTCCCTCTTCGTTACCATACAACCATATCTTTCCTTCGTTTGTTAACTTTATCGCATTCATACGTATAAGCAAATACATTATACTTACCTTATACGTAACACTACAAACCTGACAGTACGTGCAATATCCGAATATCGTTCACGTACTACAAGCATTCATTCATACATTCCACATCATTCATATAAGGCATACACTTATCACTTAGGATAAGTGTATTAACAAACATATCGAGTATGCACACAGCCCCGAAAACATAACACAGAAGTGGGGCTAGAAACTCACCTGAATCTTGTTACGCTCTCCGTTAATCGTTATTCCCTTCTTGAGCTGTGTACGGCTAACTGTATAATATTTACATGTATCAATTAACTACTACTACTCATGTTGTATTTCTATCTTTATATAACCCACAACGAACGGGGGTCCAGGGGCAGCGCCCCTGGCAGCGGGGTCTAGGGGCGGCAGCCCCTACCAGGGTCCAAGGGGCAGAGCCCCTGGCTGGGGTCGAACTTAACAATAAGCGAACTTATCATTAAGCGAACTTAACAATAAGCGAACTTAACATTAAGCGAACTTACTGTAAGCGAACTTAGTGTTAAGCGAACTTATCATTAAGCGAAGTTAAGCATTGAGCGAACTTATCACCAGGCGAAGTTAAGGCTCGGCGAACTTAGCTTTAGGCGAAGTTATCATGGGAGAACTTATCAACAAGCGAAGTTAGCGATTGGCGAAGTTAATTAGTTAGGCGAACTTGCTTGCAAGCGAAGTTAAGCTTGCAGGCGAAGTTGCCCAGCTGCGCCTCTGTTCAATCTTAATCCCCCAAAATCATCATCGTTTTACTGAGAAATCCATGGGTATGGTATTTGACTAACCCGCGATCATTCATATGGTCGTTTTTGGATAATGTTTGACCCGAAAACACGTAAAGTTTGGACCTTTAAGTTCAAAACGTTCAATACTAGTGTTATTTATTAATCGAGCCGTTTCCATTTTCGGGTTCGTTACACTCGTATTTATCAAAAAGTTTACAACTTTATGTTTCGTTTATATCCGATCTATACTCGTTCTAAGTTTCAAGACTAAACGTCTATAAAAACGTAATCTTTAGGATCAAAACATACCTTTTATACGTTCGGTTGGTCGCGTTTTGCTTGGTTATCTTGTATCTAGCTCGTATATGAGAGATCTATTGCTATTCGATGTTCGTTGGTCGTTTCACCCTCTTCCTCTCTCTCGGCCGTAAATAGTAATAAGGAGGTGTGTGTGTGTGTGTTTTTGAGTGTGTAGAGATTTATGAAAGATGGAAATGATAGTTAGGGTTTTAGGATGGTTTAAGGGGATATTTATATCCCTTAAAACCCATGGACCTAAAGCCCATTTCCTTTAATCCATCTTAATTAGTCCAAGTCCATGATCTTTTCCTCATTAGACGTTAGTTAATATTATTAAACGCACGGCAATTTAACGCAACTTTCTTTATTTATTAGAATATTTAGGATGTTACAAATCTTAAGATAGAAAACCCTAACCATTTTAATATCTCTCTCTCTCTCTCTCTCTCTTTCTTTCGGATTACTATCTCAACCATCACCAATTCCGATAAGGGAGACTAATTATTTCCGGTAAGGTTTTATTTGATACGCTAATGGCCGATTATCATATTATTCATTATTTAATTAACAATTCCTTTTATTTTTCCTTTTTTGTTTGTATTGATTTTAATTATTATATAATTTTCTTATAATCTCTTTAGGTGCTTTATCAAAATCAAAGATTCAATGGAGATTCTGAACTATTAAGGTTTTCCGGTAAGATATTATGGAAAAAGCTATAATGCCCAATTCTCATATTATTCATTATTTCATTGTCCATTCACTTTAATTGCTCTTTCAATTATTGGTTTTATTATTTTTATTATTTCTGCTACATCCATTTGGAATTGTTAATTATTCATGTTATAGTCATTAATAATATAAAAGTTTGTATTACTTATAATATTATGGTTAGATGAAAATAAAAAAGATTAGTATATTTAATATTTTGTAGGAAAATTGTTATAACAAATTTCCAACAAAAAGTAAATTATTTCTTATTTTTTTAATTCTTGTATAAACTAACCCCAAATGAAAATAAAAATAAAAACCCTAAATCGATATCGGTCATTTCAAAAAAGAGAACCAGGAGAATTCCCAATATAACTCCGTCGCCATCGCCGATCTCCTTCGCCGTCGCTGATCTCTGCATCACTGTTCAGTGTTTATCGCGAAGCTCTGTCATCAGTCGGTGTTCGTCACGAAGCTCCAACAGATTGGATGTATATATTTTCATTATTCATGTATATATTTATGTATTTTTCATGGATGGAGTATTTCCTATAAATAGTCTTACTTTTTGTACAAGATTGAATGTATATATTTTTATTATTCATGTATATATTTATGTATTTTCACAATTCATGTAATTTAATTGATTTTTATATAATCAATCTTATATTGTTGTTGGTCAAAGTCTATTTAATATATTTCCATAATTTTGAATCATTTTCAAAATCGTTTTAATATATTTCTCTGGTTATCATTATTGGTTAAATTCTTCTATTTAATATGCTTCCATATTTTTAATTTAAATTTAATATCATATGCAATTATATCACCAATGTCAACGAAATTTAAAACAATTGTATACTTTCCGATATTATCAAACTTTATATTTTAAAATAATATATATTTATGTGTTTCCGTTTTTATTTAATACCCATTATTTTTTATTTATATCGTTAATATTTAATAGTCACTTTGGAAACCGATTTTCACTATTATTTTTGGAAAGTTGTAATGTTTTGATACTATTCATATCATTAACGTTTCCAATTTTAATATTTGGCTATTTTCTAATTAATCTAAAATTATTTGATTGAGAGTGGGTTGATTGCGTTTGATTTGGTAATTACGAATGTATCTAGTTATTAACTTCATATCATTTTTTTATTTTATGCAACTTAGACAATTCATGTAAATTAATTCATTTTTATATGAATAACAATCTTTATTTTTTTCGTGTTAAAATTTTTGAATCTTATCTTGAAAGTCTTAACAGTTAGTTATTGAACTTCCAAAAAAGTAATTGATTTCGACCCATATGTTGATTTCGACCCAGATGTTCGCTATGATATGTTAATCTCTAAACTCTAACTATTATGCTTTCATCAAAGCAACATTTTTTAGTTTTTTCTGTAAAATTCGGTTTCAGAGAATTGCCTTTTCCACTTTATCATAAAATTCCACCATGGGGAGAGTTTAGGAAACGTCTAGAAACTAAATACGAGGGGTGGGGGGTATGATTATTGTTGTCGACAGACTAAATGCAAACCTGTTTGGTTGATGCTCGATGGTTTTGGGCTTGGATTATGCTCTTCAGGGTTATAGACAAAAGAAAACTGAATTAAACTGAACATTAAATTGATAAAATTTCAAACTTTGGACTGAAATGACAAAAGTATCAAACCTTATGGACGAAAATAACCATTAAGTCAAAATAAAAAGGAGAAAGACAAAAATGCCCTTTAAACTAACGGCAAAGCCGGATGCCGTTAAACGGATAGGATGTAATTGGCTAATCTTCAAAACTATGAGGACTAAATTGACAAAATTTCAAACATCGGACTAAAGCGGCAAAAGTAGCAAACCATAGAGACGAAAATGCCCATTAATTAATTTTTAAAGAAGTTTTATCTTATAAATGAAAATTCGGATGCTAATTACCATTTATTGCAAGTTACTCGTTAAGATCTTATCCCCAAATTTTAACTTCCAATATCAGTTGCATCAATGTGTTTTTTTACATGAAATGAGTTTGATAAACACTAATAATTAAAGGTATTATTATTGGTATCATAAATAAACTTGAAAAGGTTTTCAAATTGAGTCAACATTATTCAACAGCTACGTATTAACGTATTTTCAAAATTGTTTTTGGTAATCAGTCAAGATAAATAGGACAAGATGAAGAATAATGAGGAATAATCATTAAAAGCAATCTGATAGCTCAGATATTTCAAACAAAAGACAATGTAAATTATGTTTTATATGAGAAATGCTTTGTAATTGAACAATGGGTATTTAATTCCCAAAATGTATAAATTAATATTTAATCAAGAACGGATATTTTCGTTGCATAACCTAACTCCGTTTAAATGACGAAAGAGGTACTAATTCTTGGTTACACGTTTAGGCCCCCATGGCCGGGTATACCAGATTAACCCATGAATCAACCAAAATATGTAGTGGTTTAGTGCCAATGAATCGGGTACCCTTTGTGGTGGTGAAAACATCCCATTAAATCTAGCTCTCTTTTATACAACTTTTTTGGTTTAATTATTTTCTGAAAGTATTTAATAATAATAATAATAAATAATTATAATAATAATAATAATAATAATAATAATAATAATCGTGAATTCAGTTAAAGCTTTAATTTATAAAGATTTTAACTTAATAGCATTGATAAATAGTATTCAAACGTGTGAACTAAATATGAAGGTAAGTTGAAATACAAAAAGAGACAAAAATAAGAAGTGTGAAAATGATTTGTGATCACACAAAAAACTCATTAAAATAAATTGAAAAAATAATAAAAAAATCATAACTCAAAATATAGATAAAAAACGAAAAAATTTAAAAAAACTAAAATGTTTCCGTCATCATTCGTTTAAAAAAAACAAAAAGACACAATGTTCGTTTTCACTCACCATTATGTCTTTTTTTTTAAGAATGAAAAAGACAGTGGAAACACATTTTTTGTGTTTTTACTTTTTTATTAAATTTTAAGCATCCATTTGTTGTAATTTCAGTCTAGAAAATAGCCTGAGAGGAGTTTATTTTGTGTTACGCACTTCGGGTCTAGTGTCTTGCAAGAACCTTTTAATCGTTAATTATACATAACTAGCGATTTATCCGTGCGTGTCACGGTGAAACTGATAGGTAAAATCCGGGTGTTGTAGCGACGAGTTAAAGCGAACTCAGTCATTATTGGCTACGTTCATCATGGTAGTCGAACTATAACTGAAAATTAAATTCGTCAAAACGACTTAAAATAAAAAAACAAAAAAAAGTAGCGACCCTCGTATTAACAAAATTATTTGGTTGGCTAAAATCAACCGTTGGTAAAACCTGAGCCTTGCGACAGTGTGTTAATGTGAATTCGGTCAATATCGGTTACGTTTGTTACAGTATAAACAATGTTGGTAAAACCAAAGTGTTAAACCCCAAAAAAATAAATTCATCAAATTAACAAACAAAATAAAATATTTTAAAACAAATATATTAGGTCGGTAGAAACCGAGAGGTGGTAAAACCTAAACGTTGTTCCCGGGATTTAAGGCGGTAACTAGACGTGAATTTGGTCGGTTTTGGTTACACTCGTTATGGTACCGGAATTAAAGCCAAAAAATATGTGCTGAGATTAGATTGAAAACTTAATTAATGAAAAAGTAAACACTTATTCTAACCTTTAATGATTAGATACACTTTAATTAAATTCATATCAATTTTATGGATCAATTAGTATTATCATAATTGCAATGACGGAAATTAAAACTTCATAAACTAAGAAATCATATGCGGCCACACTCACCTTCGCTTATAATGAAATCACCTGAAATGTACTAGAGTTTTTGTTGTACTTTTTGGGTTTTTTTCTTTGTTATTATAAATCATTGTTTATGTAGATTGGCATTATAGTTTATATTGTGTCTTACGTTCTATTTAAATAATGTCATCTGGATTCGTTTTTGTATTCAAGGAAGTAGACGATGAGAAGATGATGGCAAGGAGGGTGAGTTCCCGGCGACTGCCCGCAGTAACGCACAAAGTCAAATTTCTCATTGAGCTTTACGTTTTTTCTCCTGTATATGTTTTTAATTAGCAGTAGCACATGGTGTTCGTAGCATAACGTGTGCCGTTGCATCTTCTTTTGTTTCAATTGGCTTGACTTTGTGATAGGTTTTTCTTTTCATTACATTTATATTGAACTTCCTTTTCACGGTTTTATATCCCCACCACAATAGGGAGGGGGAGGTCTCTAAATACGAGTTCCAACTAATATTTATAACATGAATATGTTCTTTTATAATTTTTGAATGGCAACACATATGTTACCTAATTCTACACCACCAAGAATCTATTTTAAAACTTGCAATGGTAAGTAATTTAAATAAAGTGATGAAATTAGGGCATACATGTCAAAAGAAGAAAATGAAGTTAATTGTAAGTTTTCTTTTTTGTTTTCATTATAGTTGGTTTATCTTATTAACTTAGTGTTGAAAATAAATAAATAAAAATTGAAATACAGAAAACACTTATTAGTAGGATTATAGACCTGACAAAGCAACCCATATCTATGACACTTGTTTTTTGTGTTGGTTAATTAGTGCATTCACATCTCTTCCCAGTGAGTGAGTTCTACATTTTGTAGGGCGTGGTTGTGAGTAGTTGTGAATAAATGAGAGATAAAATGTTACTGCTTATCTATATATTTAAGAGACATTGTTCACCCCGTTAACTTTTTAATATTTTTTGAAAATGGTTGTGAATGAAGAAAAAAGAAAATGTAAAGTTAAAGCTATAAAAATATTTTTTAATTAAGAAAAAAGAGAAAATATGTTGTGATATTTAGTATAATTATAAAAATAAGAATAGGGAAAAGAATGTGAATTCTTTTAATGTTTCATTGCCTATGTGGCATCATTTTGACATTTTTAATAGCATATTAATCTAATTAATGACATGCAGTGAAACTAAGTCGAATTCGATAGATTTGTCATATTAGATAGTGTTTCATCAAATAAGGGATCAAAATTTGATTCTGAATAAGAAAACGGAGTGTAAAGCACATTAATTTCAGTAGATCTGTCAAATTACATAGTTTTTTCTTTAAATTAGGGTTTAATTTTGATTTCAATCCAAATTCATTGCCAAATTGATCAAAACAGAGCATCAAACATGTCGAATTCCATCAATTTGTTGGATTAGTTGATGCCTTGGATTGAACATCCATTGTACAATTTCATATCCAGCCTTCGAAACCAATGCTTTGGCAAGACAAGACTAGTAGCACCCCTTCGATTTTGGGGTTGTAACGGTGGTTGGCACCATTGTTGCATGCATAGCCTATGGGTGGCGCTCCTCAAGAGACCAACTAGCAGAACACATGGTCTAATATACTTCTAATGTTACACATTTGTTCATCACAAGACTCAAACCAATGAGGACATCATTTACATTACTTTACACACTTTAATACTACAGTTAAAGACTATTTGGTGAATGCAAATTTTCTTAATTGTAATAGTAACATTTTTGTAGATGGCATGGTTTTCAACAATGATATACAAAATCCACAAAACAAGATTCAATATATATGATATTTATTACTTGTGTGCATTTGATTTATGTTTGACAAATTTGAAAAATTTATTTGTATACTTTTCATATATATTTATTTTTTTATTTTTAAGAAAAGTTGCAAAATTAGCTTGAATTCGAGTTTCAATCTAGAGTTGAAAAGGTATTAAAACTTTGTTTTTCATATGACAATTATTCAAATGATGTGATTCTCTAAACAATATACACAAATACACACAGGATATAGAGGGAGGGAGAGAGAGAGATAGGATTGATTATTTTTAGAACCACTTTAAGTTTTAAGAACTCGAAAGAACTCAACGTAACAAATTTATTTTTTTTACACATATGTAATATGTAAATGCAAGTAATGTAAAAAAAATTATGACGTGAGGTCGAAGACTCACTCAAAAATAAACCGAATACAACTAATTAGATAGTGGTAAGCGGATATCGAACACAGGGAGTTTGTGGAAAATGTATTACTAAGTAGTTTTGAAATTTATCTATATTAAACTAAACGCAAAAATTAAATTCAGATAGTTGGTTGTTTGATTTTGATAACAAAAAGAACTAAAGCAATAAGAGTTTTAATCAATATACGAAACTATGCATTCCCTCGGTTTCAGGTTTTCATGAATGTTACAGTTGATGTTTAAACTGAGTTCGTGTTTATGTAAACGAATGCGATAAATGAAGATCAAGTACTTGGATTATACAACGCAAGGTGATCAATCAAAAACCAATTAGTTTATCTAACCCTAAATCCCTCCCGATTAATCTCGATTACTTAAAGAACCAAGAACTAACGGTTTAGAACACAAAATCGATAAACTAATAATCTATCAATCAATACATAAACATCATAATAATGAAATCAATAAGATCAAATATTATCTCAGAAATTGATAAAACATTAAACCAAACAAGCATAATAAACCTTACAATTCGAGGGAAAACACGAAGGGGTTTAGCCGAGCATGATTCGATTCATCATTCCTTCGATTATAATTTGCATATGAATCAAAAACAAGTCTTTAACGATTACCACACTCAAAATAATATTCTTGTCTCCAAAAATCGACTTCAGGTCTTTCTTAGACGAAAAGATGTCATAAAGATATGAAAAACCGTCCCAAATATAAGAAAAACGGCAGTTACAAAGTTGCAACGTCGCCTCCACCGTAAGCTACGGTGGCCACCGTAGCTTATGGTGACTTCCAAAACCCGACGGTAGCTAGAATCTGCCTTACGGCAGATTGATTTCTTCAACCCCACCATAGCTTACGGTGGGTACCGTAAGCTACGGGGGTCTTCACACCAACTTCTTATTTTCAAGATATTTTCTTCGTTTCAAGTCCGTTTTCGCCACCGCTTTCGCCTACGTTCTCGTAATTACATCATCTAGCTTTTCATACCTGCCATTACACGAGTAAACGTAGTTATCTAATTCAACAAAATAAACCAACTAAGCGCATGATTATTAACGAACTTAAACTACTTAAGGGTTGTCCCATGGACCACCCGTCAAATTACAGTACTTTTTTACACACCGAATCGGCTTATTACACATGTGTAACTAACAATTAAACTTGTGTAATCATAAAAAATCCTTATTTTCTCCCCTGATTAATTTATTCTCAGCCACATATTCAATGCTCATTTAATTGATTGAATGACCCATATTGAGTTTTTAGAGTTCTTACAATTTATCAAGTTCTTAAAAGATCATTCTCATATATATATATATATATATATATATATATATATATATATATATATATATATATATATATATATATATGTGGGATGTTTTAAGAGAGAAATGATATTACTGCAAGAAATATGAGAAATGAATATGGGCCACTAGTTTTGTTTTAAGTTTTAAATGCTTAAATCTAAATAAAGAAAGTATTACTTATTCTTTTCTTCAATTAATATAACTAATAAACCATAATACTTATCTATTTAATTAATATAACTAATTAAATTATTATAGTTAAAAAATATTAAGAACTCATTTATTTTTATAACTTATTTTTTGTGTCTTGAATTTTATCCTACACAAGTATAATTTATTCACACATTAAAATTTCTTTCAATTCAAAACTAATTTCTTTCAACTCAATATATTAATAGCCATCAGAACATACTTATATTATAATGAATAATACCAAAAAACTATTTTACATGTGTTTACATTAAAAATCAACAAAAAATATACAACCTACACAAAAACGTATAATCTACATTTGTTCTAAGAATAAAACTACATATAACCTACACATGAAAAACATATAACCTACACACAAAATTTATCATCAATGAGATACACGCGCACACGAAAACATACAACCTACACACGAAAAACATATAACCTACACACGAAAATTTTATCTTACACAAATACAATTTATTCATACATTAATTTCTTTTTATTCAAAACCAATTTCTTCTAACTCAACATATCAATATCCATCAACACGTAGTTACTTTGTAATGAATATTACAAAAAAACTATCTTACACATGTTTGCATTAAATGTCAATAAAAAATATACAACCTACACAAAAACATATAACTTACACTTGTTCTAAGAATAAAAAACATATAAACTGCATACGAAAAATATATAACCTATGCATGTGTAGGATATGTGTATCTTTGTGTAGTTTATATAATTGTTGATGTCCAATTACATATGTAAGTTGTATGTTTTTTTGTATGTTGTACGTTTTTATCGCTCAAAACAAGTGTAGTTTATATAACTTTGTATAGGTTGTATATTTATTGTTTACATTTAATGGACACATTTGTATGATATTTTTTTATTATTATTTATGACAATAATTTTTATAGACATAACAATTGAAAAAAAATATATATTATGTTTTGATATTTAGTGTTAAAAAACATGCTAAATTAAGTGAAAATTATTTGTTTTAATATAAAGAATAGTATTATATGAATAAATTGTATTTATGTTGAATAAAATGAAGAATGTGTAAATAAAAAATAAAATTAAAGTATTGTTTTTATCTTTTTAATTATTCTAGTTAAATTAGTTAGATATATTAATTATAGAGAGATTATTTATGGTTATATTAGTTGCATTAATTGAAGAGAGAGTACATTTATTGTTGCATTTACATCTTTTTATTTACTTTTAAATATTTAAAACCTAAAATAAAACCAGTGGCTCATATTTATTTCTCTATTTTCTTGCAATAATTTGATTTCTTTCTTGAGCGAGTTCCGGCGTGTTACACCCCAGCCTTCCTTAATTATTTTCTCTGCCCTCTCCCTACTTTCGTCTTGCCTATAGTGGCCCCTCATGTGACCAGCATAACTTTGTGATGTTTCAAAGACCCTTTGACATCTAACACAGGGTCCGTAACAGTCACGTTTTTAGGCTTTGCTCTACTAGGTCCATCAAAAACTTGGGTTTGATTTGGTTGTACTCGGGCCGGAGTTGATGGCCCTTCGGTCAAACGAAGTACCCTTATCCTTTTTGAGTCAGCCCCAAAGTCATGTAACCCGAAACCGGTGTTAGATCAACAGGTACCCGAGGGGTTTCATTTCTTCCCCGTGCCTCATTGACACTAGTACAAGGTTGACCTAGTTGAAGTTCTAGGTTGACCTCTAGACCGCTGGGTCAATAAAGTTTTCTAAAAAGTTTTCTAAAGGAACCAACCGCCCGCCCCTCACATAACCATCCTCATATGTATAATGTATGAGGCCCCAACCCCCCAAAACCCACACTCTCGCTCATCCAGACGAGGCTTAACCTAAGTGCCTCTATCACTTTTGCACTCATGCCAAGCCAAGATCTCGAAGTGCACTAATTGTACAAGTTCTATCGGAGAATATCAATCGTCTCACAAACAATACTTTCTCAATTCTCAAGTGTAAATGAGCGTGTTATGCAAGTTATTACACCGAAATCATGCTAACCTTGGTTAGAAAAATACATAATCTCCTTTTTAAAAACAACTAGGCACATATTATTTAGGGAATTGTGACCATGAAAAGGGACCAAAACTTTAACCAGCCATCTTACCACTTTCCGATTCTTTTAAACACATTTTTTTCATTTTTTCTATTTTTCTGATTTTTTAATTTTTTCTGTTTTTTTTGATTTTTTTTTATTTTTAATTTTTCAAAACAAACAAAATTCTCCTCATCCCCACACTTGGGATACATTGTCCCCAATGTATAGTTTTTAAGAGACAAAAGAACAAACTACTTCAAAAACACAACCCTCTAATATTAATCAAAAGTATTTTGTCCACCACCCATCCACCAAAACAAATAAAAACACAAAAGATAACTTATACAAATCTATACAAAATGATGTTCACCTGGTAACACGAGATTCCATCAGAAGAAGGGCGGTCGGGCCGGCCCGAAAATGGACGTCATCACATCGTTGAACTAACCAAATCCAAATGCATCTTGACCATCACCACCTTGCTCACCTCCTTGTTGTTGCGAGGTGCTTTGACTTGAACCTTGATTGGGATCCACCCACATAGAATGATGCAATGGTGGTGTGGGGTATGACACACTACCATCATACGGTGGAAAAGTGGTGTAATCCACATATGGCGGGTCGGCCACAACCGGCTGTCCCGCATGCCACACATCATGCATCCGTCGCTGACGATCATCGAGGTATCGGCTGTTCATGTCATTCTCAAAGGCATATGCATGGGTGCGGTTCCACTGCTCTTGTCGATCATTATTCTGCTTTAATGCCCTTTCCATGCTCGCACCTATGAAGGTTTGTTGATCAAAAATAGTTTGGGAATATTCGGGCCAATTCCCAAACGTAGGCGGTCTTTGGATTTCGACCACCTCTTGCATCGTTGCTGGTGAGCCCAGTTCGAATCATACGGCCTTCGTGCATAGTCAAATGCACTTACCACATAACCGGATTGCATCCCCGGTTGCCTTCCATCCCCACTCTGTACCGCTTGATCCACATTCATATGAGTTACATTTGGATCATCATGATATGCCTCATCACCACTCATCTCATCTTCACTTTCCAGGTCATCCGCTTCACCCGCATTTAATGGTCTTGCATCTTCTTTCAAGACTCTCCATCTCCTTCCGTCACTCTTCAACTTGTGGTACCGTTCGGATTGTGAATACACCCAACCGGACCCCAAATGTGTAATGTCAAATGGTTTGAATTTCTTATAAGAACCCTTATCACCCACTCGAATAGCACCATATTTCTTCAACAATGCCGTTATTAACCGACAATGTGGTATGATCTTCCGGTCCACACTATTCCGGCTTATCCATACGTTACTCATTACCAAAAATCGATATGAAATCAACGATGAGCCATGTAGCAATGTGTATAATATTGGAACTCCGGGATATCGTACATCGATCCTATCACCTCGACGCGGGATGACGTTATTGATGCATATTGTTAACATCAATTTTGCTTCTAGCTTCAAATTTTTTTGGTACAATTTCCCGGCGTATGTCCCGGCAAAAACATATCATCTAGCATGGTATTCCACATCGGGTGCTTTTTGGGTGCCAAATACAAATCATCCCAGCTTGGAAACATATACCAGTTCTGCGGTTTACTATCAAATTTCGCCAACCGTCTCAAACTATCAAACGACATTTCCACTTGAACCCCATTCACAGTACCAATTAACTTGTCCTTTGATGAATGGTTACCTGCAACCCGTCGTAAAGTAGCCATCCATTCTTGTATTTCTGTATCGAACAAGTTACTTGATTCCTTGTCATAACATTTTAGAGCTGCTTCCCAACCCAACTCTCTGAATTTAGCGGTAACCCCAAATGGACCAAATTCCTCTTCTCTAACTTCTTTCTCGCAAATAAATGCATCAGTTCGCTGCCTCAATGCATTCATTTGATCATGGAAGAGCTCCTCTTGCCATTCTTGAGGTTGATCTGCCAAAGACCCTGACTTCCAAATTGGCTTTTCCCCCATTTGATCTTCTTCCTCCTCACTTTCCGAGTCCTCTGCTTGAAGAACTAGCCTTCTTCTTTTCGGTTGGTCATCCGGGTTACTTGAAGACCCAACCGGTTCCTTTCCTTTTCGACCCATTCTAAACACAACAACAAAACAACAAAAGAGCAAGTTAATCACTTTTCAACCTTGAACATCCCCACACTTGCTTGACATTATGATTGAAGATGTTATTTAGACATATTATCCAACTTTCAAACAATTTCACAAAATTTTTGACATTATGTCCACTAAATGACCAATAATATGCCCATAATTATGTTTCAAATCATACTAATCATCTTCAACCATAACCCATTCAAACTCATTATTCAATAATTCAACAATTCAAGTAAGTGTGGGTATAGCAACAATTATGAACAACTTACAATTTCCTTGCAATATACCATCAAGAATGATAATAGATTACATACCTTGTTGTTGTAGAGGATGAAGATGAACAAGCTTCAAAATACACAAAAAAACCCAAAAAATTTCGGACTTGGTTGTCCAAAATCGACCACCAAAACGAGATATTCTCACAAATACAATGGTATAATTGAAACCCTTGTGAGATTCTAGTCAATTTAGACCCCAAAATCACTTGATTTGGTTGAGAGATGAGAAAGTTATGATGGATTGAAGTAGGGGTTAGGGTTTTAATGTGGGAAAGAAGAAGAAGATGTTTGGTGGAATGAATGGTGAAAGAGTTAATCTCATGTGTGGTGTAGGTTAATTGTAAAATTGTTTTTTTTATTACCTCGAAAAACCCGTCGCCCAGCTCCAAGGGTCCACCGTAAGCTACGGTGGACACCGTAGCCTACGGTGGCCTTGGTTCACCAAAACCCTACCGTACAACAGTTGTTAGCCAGCATGGGATTTTTCGACTACACCGTAGCCTACGGTGGGTACCTTAGGTTATGGTGGCTCTGCAGATTTCAAATTTTTTTTTAAACACTCACAAAAACCAACAATAATAAAAACAATAATAAAAACTTATTTACCAAAATTAAAATAAAAATAAAAATTATCCTACCCCCCATGAAAAACCCGAGTTGTCCTCAACAAACACTTGATTTGGACAACTCCAAAGCGAGGAAGGTAATTTTTTAAAACCAATTTTAAATAAAAACTAAATTAACCTAAACTAAAAATATACAAGATACCTTGGCCATTTAATTCGTTTCCTCATCCGGTGAGCGTAACAAGTAACTCACCCGGTCCACATCGAGCATATTGATGTCCTTTCCTTCCGAGTAAGGTTTAAGTCGTTGACCGTTCACCACTTGTTTCGTTTGTTCTTGGACATCTTCTATCTCCACATCACCAAATTGACCCACTTTTGTGATGACATACGGGCCCATCCACTTGCTCTTTAACTTATCCCGAAATAACTTTAGCCTTGAATTATACAACCACACCTTTTGACCCACTTCAAAAGTCCGTTTTCTTAACTTTGCATCATGGAATTTCTTTAGTTTGTCTTTGTATTCAGAAGCACATTCATACGCTTCATCTCGGATTTCCTCAATCTCATTCAACTTCAACTTTCTCAATTCACCCGCTTCCTTATAATCCGCGTTAACATTCTTGATCGCCCAAAACGCCTTATGTGCCAACTCCATTGGTAAATGACACCCTTTTCCATAAACTAACCAATAAGGAGTTGTGCCAATAGGAGTTTTGTAGGTGGTCCGATACGCCCACAATTCATCATTTAACTTAGCAGACCAATCCTTCCTATCGACCCGCACCGTCTTCATTAAAATTTCTTTGATTTGGCGATTGGACACTTCAACTTGTCCACTTGTTTGTGAATGATAAGGAGTAGCAATTCGGTGATTCACATTGTACCTTTTTAAAAGCTTCCCAAAGTTGAAATTCTTGAAATGTGACCCACCATCACTAATAATAACCCGCGGAATACCAAACCGAGCAAAGATGTTTGATTGGACGAATTTGCAAACAACCGAATGGTCATTGGTTCTTGTTTCTATCGCTTCTACCCACTTGGACACATAATCAACCGCAACCAAGATATATAAAAATCCATTAGAATTTGGAAACGGGCCCATAAAGTCGATTCCCCATACTTCAAAAATCTCTAACACCAAAATCGGTTGCAATGGCATTTCATCCCTTTTCGAGATACTCCCCAACTTTTGACAATTCAAACAATGTCGGGCATACTCACTTGAATCTTTAAAAATGGTGGGCCAATAAAACCCACATTGGAGCACCCGGTAACCCGTCTTTTGACCACTAAAATGACATCCACACGCCGATGCATGCGCATGAGTCAAAACTTCCCATACCTCGAAATCGGGAATACACCTCCTTATCATTTGATCCGAACCAATCTTGAACAAGTCCGGTTCATCCCAAATATACTGTTTCACTTGGGCCATGAACCGTTGCCTTCTTTTCTTCACCCAATGACTTGGAATAGATCCCGTTGCTAAATAATTCACAAAATGGGCATACCATGGTGTAGTCGATACGGCTAACAGTTGTTCATCGAGAAACCGTTCGTTTATCTCCATCGGGTCATCGACACCCTCCAATGGAATTCGGGATAGGTGATCCGCCACGACATTTTCACACCCCTTTTTATCCCGAACTTCTAAATCAAACTCTTGCAAAAGAAGCACCCATCTAATTAACCGTGCTTTTGCATCCTTCTTCTCCATCAAATATCGAACCGCGCTATGGTCTGAATAAACGATCACCTTACTCCCCCCAAATATACGAGCAAAACTTATCCAAAGCATACACCACCGCAAGCAATTATTTTTCGGTGGTTGTATAATTAAGTTGGGCTTCGGATAAAGTTTTACTCGCATAATAAATGACCACCGGTTTTGTATCAACTCGTTGACCCAATACCGCTCCGATAGTAGTATCACTAGCATCACACATGATCTCAAACGGCTTTGACCAATCCGGTGGTTGTAGAATGGGAGCTTTCACCAACTGTTCCTTCAAAACATTAAATGCTTGCACACACTCATTAGTAAAATCAAAAGGAGCATCTTTTAATAATAAATTACATAAAGGTTTTGTGATAACACTAAAGCCTTTAATAAATCTTCTATAAAAACCCGCATGCCCCAAAAATGATCTTACCCCTTTAATGCTTTTAGGTGGAGGTAAAGATGATATTACCCGGACTTTTGCCTTATCCACTTCCATTCCCCTTTCTGAAATAACGTGACCCAACACGATACCCTCTTGCACCATGAAGTGACTTTTCTCCCAACTTAGAACTAAATTTGTCTCAACACATCTTTTTAAAACTTTTTCTAATTCATTGAGACAAGTTTCATAAGTTGGAACAAAAATGGAAAAGTCATCCATAAATACCTCGAGTGACTCCCCGACCATATCCGAAAAAATACTCATCATACAACGTTGGAATGTGGCCGGGGCATTACACAATCCGAATGGCATTCGCCGAAAAGCAAAAGTGCCATATGGACAAGTGAAAGTGGTCTTGTGTTGGTCATCCGGGTGAATGGCAATTTGGTTATAGCCCGAGTACCCATCCAAAAAACAGTAGTACTTTTGACCCGATAATTTTTCAATAATTTGGTCAATAAAAGGTAATGGAAAATGGTCTTTAGATGTGGCTGCTTTTAATTTACGATAATCAATGCAAACTCGCCACCCGGTGACCGGTCGGGTGGCGATTTGTTCACTGATTTCATCTTTAATTACCTGTATACCTGCTTTTTCGGTACCACCTGTGTAGAACTTACCCATGCGCTATCCGAGATAGGATAGATGATTCCCGCGTCCAACCACTTGATTACCTCTTTCTTCACAACTTCTCTCAAATTGGGATTCAACCTTCTTTGAGTCTCTCGGGTTGGTTTTGCCTCCTCATTGGTGATGATTTTGTGCATAACTATAGATGGACTAATGCCTTTTAAATCGGCAATTGTCCAACCTATGGCAGCCTTGTTCGCCTTCAACACCTTCAACAATTCTTGTTCTTGGGCCTCTTCCAAATTAGATGCAATAATAACCGGTAATGTGTCATTATCCCCCAAAAACGCATACTTCAAGTGGCTTGGTAAATCCTTCAATTCCAACTTTGGTGGACTTTCCAATGACGGTTTTGTACCCGAATCAATCACAGTTGGCAGACTTTCAATTTGATGAGTCCATGGTGGTCGTCATTCTTTAACTGTCAACACGTCTTGATTTTTCTCTTCCATCCTCAATGCACAAAGATGTACCTGTTCAGAAAAATCACAAACACATGCTTCCAAAGCATCGTCCTCATAATCGTGCGGTTCACACGTGTCAACAATATCTGCCATGAAACACTCATCACCACATAAAGCATTAGATCCGTTAGTGAACACATTTAATCTCATTTTTCTATTTCCAAAAGCCATATCAACTTTGCCCGATCGACAGTCAATAATAGCATGAGCGGTGTTTAAAAATGGTCGACCCAATATAACATTTTGTTGTTGGGTCGAATCAACCGATGAGTAGTCTAAGACCAAAAAGTCAACCGGATAGTAAAATTCTACAACTTTTACTATCACATCTCGCACAATTCCTCGGGGAAGTTTATGGGACAAATCGGCTAACACAACCGTTGTCTAAACTCTTTTTAAAGGACCAAAATCATATTGGTCGTATAAACCCCCCGGAAGAATACTTACTCCGCCCCAAGATCTAGTAACGCTTTAGACATTTGAAAATCGCCTACTTGAATGTTAATTAAGGGCGTTCCCAGATCTTGAAGCTTAGGAGGAAGATCTCCTTTTAAAACAGCACTCACCCGCTCAGTTAAATCCACTCGTAGAGGCACTTTTTGTTGCCTCTTTTGAGTGCACAATTCTTTTAAAAACTTAGCATACGCGGGCACTTGGTTGATTGCCTCAAGTAACGGTTAATTTACTTTTACTTGCTTAAAGACTTCCCACATCTCTTCTTTTTGAGGACCTCTTCTTGAAATAATATTTTTCTTACCCGGGTCAAGTAAAGCCGAAGGAAATGGAACCACCTTTGGATCTACTTCCTTATTTTCATCGTATACATTTGAAGTTTGACCCGAATTTTTTAACGGTTTTTCAAAAGTGACATGTTTAGTGGGTTTATTTGTTACTATTTCATCATCACTTTCGTTACCCGTAATATCCTCAACTTCCCCATCAACCACACCTGGTGATAAATACTTATTAAAACACTCACGTGGTTAATAGGAACATTACGAGAAGAGTTATGAGAAGGATTTACCTTTGTGTGGCTTGGCAATTGACCTTTATTCTTCTTCAACTCGGACACTTCATTTGTGTAGTCAAAGATTGGATGGCCTTATCTCTTACTTCATCCTTTTGCATTCGCGCCTCATCAAGTTGATTTATTCGTTGCATGTCTTGTTGCATAAACTTCAACATGTCCATAACCTTATTACCACTCGATGAACTTTGACCTGTTGACCCGCTTTGACCGCCACCCCCTTGACCTTGAAATCCTTGATTATTCCCGCCATGATAATTACCTTGATTATTATATTGTTGGCGAGGGACATAATTGCTTTGATTTCCTTGAAAATTCGGGTTAGATTGAGTGGCCGGATTTCCGTAACGAAAATTCAGGTGATTTCTTAACCCGGGTGGTAGGTGTTGGAGTTCATGTTGTAATTTCTACCACCTCCCCCTTGGAGTGCATTTACCTCTTCCACCGGTGCTTGACCTACCGTACATACCTCCGTTGCATGACCCAACTCGTTACAATTTGTGCAAACATTGATTACTTGATTAGTGGTTTGTACATTTCCTTCTTCCACGGCTTTCACTTGGGGTCTACCAATCGCCGGTCTTGCTCTTCTACCGGTTTGAGCCTTTCTCTTTGAAGTAACCGCCATTTGTTCCAAATACGCCCAATCATCTTGTTCATAAATGGTACCAAATGTACCATTAGTGATCGACCGCAAATCCCGTTCATCCTCCATACTCAAACCCTCGTGAAACGCATTCAACAACTCCCATAAAGCAATACCGTGATGAGGACAATTCTTTATCATCATATTAAACCTCTCAAATGCTTCATGAAACATTTCCCCCGTTTGTTGTTGGAAGGTTCTCAAACTTCTTCTCGCATCATTGGTCTTTTGGGCCGTGTAAAATTCTTCTAAAAATCTTTGTTGCATTTCGGCCCAAGTATAAACAGACGCGGAAGGCAAAGTGTAAAACCATCTCTTTGCCTTGTCTTCCAATGAGAACTGAAATAGAACCAACTTTACCTCATCCGATGTAAAACCTTGACCCCCAATTGTGTTGCAAATTGAGTCATATGCCTCCAAGTGGAAGTAAGGTTCCTCCGTTGCTAGACCTTTATACTTCGGAAAACTTTGAAGGGAATTGGTTCTTACTTCAAATGTCCTCCCTTGAGGATTGAGAGGGATAACCACCGGAGACGGATTATTAGTAATTATGGGTCGGAAATGGGCTTCAATCCCCCTTACCATCTCTCTTGCATGCCTTCTTGGTACACCCATGGGTACCCTTGGTTGACCCATTTGCCTATAAACGGGCCTTGGCTGCGCAAACTGTTGTTGAAACTGTGGTTGAGGCATTTGCGGCTGAAATTGTTGTTCTTGAGGTTGCTCTTGGGGTTGTTGAACAATTGGTGGCGGTTGAACTTGATTAACAACAACCGGTGGTTGTTGTTGAACTGGTGGTTGAGCTTGTTGTATAACTGGCGGTTTTTGAATAGGTTGTTGGACAACAACCGGCGGTGGTTGTTGTCGATTAAGCTCTTGCACTTGTTGCGGTTGTTGCCATTGACCATAACCAAACGTTCCCGGATTTACCATTTTTTCTCCATCACCTCCCATGTAGTAACCTTCCACTCCATACCCCTCAAATTCACTGTCAAACCCATATCCATATCCGTCACCTTGTGATCTTGAATGTTGCATAAACGGTTGAGGTTGATATTGGTAGTTTGATTGTGATGGTTGAAAGGTTGGTTGTTGATGTTGTTGAGATGACGATGCACCAAATGTAGGAAAAAGGTTGGTAATATTTGGCAATGTGGATGATGTTGCATAGGTGAATTGGGCAGCTATGGGATCGGTTGTGGTTTGTGGTTGGAGTTCACTTGATGTTGTAGATACATTAGTAGTGATTGGTGGATTTGGTGGAGGTGTAGTCGGGATTGTTTGGCCCGAAGTGGGAAGTGGTGAATCCATGTTGTTTGATGCAGTTGGAGAACCAAGAAGCTTGTTCTCTCTAAGTAAGACTCGGTTCTTCGAAGTGTTCTGTCAATCTCGGGATCAATTACTAGCGGTGATGACCTGTTAGAGCCTCTAGTATGCGTACACCTTTAGGTACCTGCACACTAACACAACCAGCGTAAACCCAAAAATAACACGAAAACTACTAAAGATAACACACGTTGCGCACTACTCCCTGGCAAAGGCGCCAAAATTTTACGTGAGGTCGAAGACTCACTCAAAAATAAACCGAATACAACTAATTAGATAGCGGTAAGCGGATATCGAACACATGGAGTTTGTGGAAAATGTATTACTAAGTAGTTTTGAAATTTATCAATATTAAACTAAATGCAAAAATTAAATTCAAATAGTTGGTTGTTTGATTTTGATAACAAAAAGACCTAAAGCAATAAACGAGTTTTAATCAATATACGAAACTATGCCTTCCCTCGGTTTCAGGTTTTCATGAATGTTACAGTTGATGTTTAAACTGAGTTCGTGTTTATGTAAACAAATGCAATAAATGAAGATCAAGTACTTGGATTATACAACGCAAGGTGATCAATCAAAAACCAATTAGTTTATCTAACCCTAAATCCCTCCCGATTAATCTCGATTACTTAAAGAACCAAGAACAGACGGTTTAGAACACAAAATCGATAAACTAATAATCTATCAATCAATACATAAATATCATAATAATGAAATCAATAAGATCAAATATTATCTCAGAAATTGATAAAACATTCAACCAAACAAGCATAATAAACCTTACAATCCGAGGGAAAACACGAAGGGGTTTAGCCGAGCATGATTCGGTTCATCATTCCTTCGATTATAATTTGCATATGAATCAAAAACAAGTCTTTAACGATTACCACCCTCAAAATAATATTCTTGTCTCCAAAAATCGCCTCCAGGTCTTTCTTAGATGAAAAGATGTCACAAAGATATGAAAAACCGTCCCAAATATAAGAAAAACGACAGTTACAAAGTTGCAGCGTTGCCTACACCATAAGCTATGGTGGCCACCGTAGCTTACGGTGACTTCCAAAACTCGACGGTAGCTAGAATCTGCGCTACGGCAGATTGATTTCTTCAACCCCACCGTGGCTTACGGTGGGTACGGTGGTCTTCACACCAATTTCTTATTTTCAAGATATTTTCTTCGTTCCAAGTCCGTTTTCGCCTACGTTCTCGTAATTCCATCATATAGATTTTCATACCTGCCATTACACGAGTAAACGTAGTTATCTAATTCAACAAAATAAACCAACTAAGCGCATGATTATTAACGAACTTAAACCACTTAAGGGTTGTCCCATGGACCACCCGTCAAATTACAGTACTTTTTTACACACCGAATCGGCTTATTACACATGTGTAACTAACAATTAAACTTGTGTAATCATAAAAAATCCTTATTTTCTCCCCTGATTAATTTATTCTCAGCCACATATTCAATGCTCATTTAATTGATTGAATGACCCATATTGAGTTTTTAGAGTTCTTACAATTTATCAAGTTCTTAAAAGATCATTCTCATATATATAGGGGATGTTTCAAGAGAGAAATGGTATTACTGCAAGAAATGTGAGAAATGAATATGGGCCACTAGTTTTGTTTTAAGTTTTAAATGCTTAAATCTAAATAAAGAAAGTATTTCTTATTCATTTCTTCAATTAATATAACTAATAAACCTTAATACTTATCTATTTAATTAATATAACTAATTAAATTATTATAATTAAAAAATATTAAGAACTCATTTATTTTTATAACTTATTTTTTGTGTCTTGAATTTTTATCCTACACAAATATAATTTATTCATACATTAAAATTTCTTTCTATTCAAAACTAATTTCTTCCAACTCAATATATTAATAGCCATCAAAACATACTTATATTATAATGAATACTACCAAAAAATTATTTTACATGTGTTTACATTAAAAATCAACAAAAAATATACAACTTACACAAAAACGTATAATCTACATTTGTTCTAAGAATAAAACTACATATAAACTACACAAGAAAAACATATAACCTACACACAAAATTTATCATCAATGAAATACACACACACGAAAACATACAACCTACACACGAAAATTTTATCTTATACAAAATACAATTTATTCATACATTAATTTCTTTTTATTCAAAACCAATTTCTTCAAACTCAACATATCAATATCCATCAACACGTAGTTACTTTGTAATGAATATTACAAAAAACTATCTTACACATGTTTGCATTAAATGTCAATAAAAATTATACAACATACACAAAAACATATAACTTACACTTGTTCTAAGAATAAAAACATATAACCTACATACGAAAAACATATAACCTACGCATGTGTAGGATATGTGTATCTTTGTGTAGTTTATATAATTGTTGATGTCGAATTACATATGTAAGTTGTATATTTTTTTGTATGTTGTACGTTTTTATCGCTCAAAACAAGTGTAGGTTATATAACTTTGTGTATGTTGTATATTTATTGTTTACATTTAATAGACACATTTGTATGATATTTTTTTATTTTTATTTATGACAATAATTTTTATAGACATACCAATTGAAAAAAATATATATTATGTTTTGATATTTAGTGTTAAAAAACATACTAAATTAAGTGAAAATTATTTTTTTAATATAAAGAATAGTATTATATGAATAAATTGTATTTATGTTGAATAAAATGAAGCATGTGTAAATAAAAAATAAAACTAAAGTATTGTTTTTATCTTTTTAATTATTATAGTTAAATTAGTTAGATATATTAATTAGAGAGAGATTTATTATGGTTATATTAGTTGCATTAATTGAAGAGAGGGTGCATTTATTGTTGCATTTACATCTTTTTTATCTAATTTTATATATTAAAAACCTAAAATAAAACTAGTGGCTCATATTCATTTCTCTCATTTCTTGCAATAATTTGATTTCTTTCTTGAGCGAGTTCCGGCGGGTTACACCCCAACCTTCCTTAATTATTTTCTTCGCCATCTCCCTACTCTCGTCTTGTTTATAGTGGCCCCTCATGTGACCAGCATAACTTTGTGACGTTTCAAATACCCTTTAACATCTAACACAAGGTCCGTATAAGTCACGTTTTTAGGCTCTGCTCTACTAGGGCCATCAAAAACTTGGGTTTGATTTGGTTGTACTCGGGCCAGAGTTGGTGGCCCTTCGGTCAAGAGAAGTCCCCTTATCCTTTTTGAGTCATGCCCCAAAGTCATGTAACCCGAAACCGGTGTTAGATCAACAGGTACCCGAGGGGTTTCATTTCTTCCTCGTACCTCATTGACACTAGTACAAGGTTGACCTAGTTGAAGTTCTAGGTTGACCTCTAGGCCGCTGGGGTCAAGGTATTTGACCCAGTCAAAAATTTCGACGTTACAAATTTAGGAATTTGGGGGACAATGATTTCTGGAGAGATTATCATAGCCTTGTTATGACTCTGCCTGTTTGGAAAAGGTAACCATGGCTGAAAGGACAATAGAAATATTTTACAAGAGACTATCGCGGTTATTTGTATTGATGTCTTGGGTTGGTGAGTTGGGTTGTTTTTATACTACTATTGCGTGGTGGAGCATTTAATTAATTTGGTGAATGATTAATGACATTTATAATAACAATCTTGTGTGTTGTGTTTAATGGTTAATTAGTCAAAAGTGATGTCACATAGGCAATGAAATATTAAAAGCATTCACATTTTTTCCTTTATCCTTCTTTTTATAATTATTGTTTGGGTGAACTTTTAAAATTGCTTATTTGCTTTTTGAAAAGCAAAAGCAACTTTTAAAAAGCTTCAATTTAAAGCGTTTGGAGGAGCTTTACCAAATACCTTTTGTTTTTTAACAAACAAATAGCAAATAAGCAAGTTTTAGAAGCTCACCCAAAACACCCCCTAAATATCACAACATCTTTTCTTTTTTTTCTTAATTAAATAATATTTTTATAGTTTTATCATTGCATTTTCTCTTTTCTTCACTCGCAACCATTTTCAAAAAATATTAAGAAGTTAATGGGGTTGAAAAGTGTCTTTTAAATATGCAGGTAAGCAGTAAAAATTTGTATCTCCTTTATTCACAACTACACCCTACAACATGCATGTAGGACTCACTCACAAATATATAGGGGAACATATGTGAATGCACTAATTAATCAACCCAAAAAACAAGTGTCATATATATGGGTTGCTTAGTAAAGTCTTTAATCTTACTAATAAGTGTTTTATATATTTCAATTTTTTTATTTATTTTCAACACTAGGTTAATAAAATAAACCAACTATAATAAAAACAAAAATACTTAAAGAAAAAAACTTACAACTAACTTCATTTTCTTCCTTTGGACATGTATGCCCTAATTTCGTCACTTTCTTTAAATTACTTACCAATTTCAATTCCGAATTCAAATTCATCGCAAATTCTATTGAACAAAGTCGTTTAATTAGAGTTTATGGATTACAGAATATAGATTATAAATTCTAGTATGTAAAACTACAAAATAAAATCCCTCGTATGATTCAGTGTCGTTAAAGGTCGTTCGCAATTGTAGGTTACTGTCGTAAATACTTTTGGCATTAATACGCTTCACGACAATTTTTTTTTGTGAAAATTAATTTGTGTCCATTTTTAGTACAAACTTTACAATCGAAAGTACGAATAAATTTCATGAACTGAATATTTGTGACGAAGTTTGAGATAGAACTTTGTCAACGGATTTTGTGACAAAATAAACAAATAATCTATATACTCACCATATTATGCAAATGATCTAAACATAAAATTTGGTCAATAGACATGTTACTAACGAACACCTGGCCCATTAAAATCCATCATTATCTTAAAAGAAAGATAACATACACAACTATATAAAAGAAATAAAAATGAAACATCGATTCCTATGTATAATTGGAGAACAGACACGATGAACCGCTAGCTACAACTCTTCAAAAAAGTGTATAACTACTAAGTTGTATTTATTTGTGAGAACCATGAATGGGAACTTCAATAAACAACTCCATCAATGGTAACTAAGTTACCATTTTCCAATGATGGTAAGTTAGCATTGTCTACTTGCCATGGATGCCAATGTAGAGAATGTCATTTTACCACTTTTAGACTAACTTGCCGGTTGCCCAACCATACCATTCCTCGTCCTCGTATTCATCAAACACGGGCCATGAATCATAGATATTGTTCCCCTCACAAGCCATATTGAGCCAGGAATTCGGCTTTGATGCCAACTGATGCAGCGTGGTGATAAAGTTTGGAAGTCAAACACGTTGATTGTAAGAATACCCGTGAAGTACTTCCCAAAACTCTCAAAAAAAGATGTAGATCGTAAATAAGATAAATAATTGAACCTGTTGATTCACACGAATACCAGGATCAATTCTTCCAACTATCGTTGATTCATAAAGAATACCGACAATCAGATCCTTCGCACACTAACACACACTGTGATAGAGAGGAAATGATTTTTTATATTTTCCAAAACTTCTTTCTTTACATCACAAAATCTCAACTATTTAAAAGAAATAGAAAACTATTGGGCTTCTAATAATTAAACCAAAAGACATGAAATATTAATTATAAACTCATGTAATTCCATAACTCATGTCGTCATTAATTGGTAAACTTTTGATCTCCCCACATCACAACCTTAGAGGTTATGTAGTTTTATTTCCTCAAACAACATATTTTTTTCTTTTTTAGCATATTTCGTTTGTTTTCTCTTGGTCCATTTTGTAATCAAGGTTGTGATGATTCGTGGATTTTTACCATGGTGACTTGTCAATGACCGAATTAATAAGCATAAAGGTAAAGGGCCGAAGGTGCCACTAATGTAAGACTTAATTAGTGCTACGGTGTCTATCTATACACAAATAATGTCAGTATATAAATAATGCCATCTGGATTCATTTTTGTATTCAAGGAAGTAGATGAAGAGAAGATGATGATGAAGAGAGCGAGTTCCCAGCGACTCCCCGCAACAACGCACAAAGTCAAATTTCTCATTGAGCTTTATGTTTTTAATCTCGTATGTTTTTAATTAGCAGTAGCACAAGGTGTTCGGAGCATAATTTGTCCCGTTACATCTTCATTTGTTTCAATTAGCTTGATTGTGTAACAGGTTTGTTTTTTCTTACATTTATATCGAACTTCCTATTCATGGTTTTATACCCCCGCCACAAGTGGTGTGGGGTCTAAATACTAGTTCCAACTAATATGTATACGGTGAATATGATCTTATATTTTTTTTAATGACAACACATACGTTATCTAATTCTACACGACCAAAAATCCATTTTAAAACTTACAATGGAGCTTGAACTCACTACTTGGTTTAGAGGAATTTCACCAATTTCATTGAATTGAATTGAAGGCCTATGGCATTTAAATCGAATATGCGGTTTACCGTCTAGGGGGGCATCGTGCGGTGACCCTCCTCTATTGGAAAGGGTTCAAATCCTAAGCGCTACAATAAATAATTTATAAAAGTATTTATATAAGTATATTAGTTTGCCGCTAAAAAAATAAATATACGGATTACAAAACAAAGTATTAATTTGATGTAAATTTGTAATAATTACACAATGCATCATGGTCAACATGGTGGATATGTACTTGTTATAAATAGTATATCTATTACATGTGATGACATCGATCCTTAAGCGGTTAACAAACTTTAATTAAAGCTCTTCTATGGATTAATATATGTATTTCGTCATATCTTGCCATAATAACTAAAAGTTGATTTTATTTAACAACAAATATAATTTTTTGAAATAGTATAATTAATTAAACTCAAATGGTGGCGATTCATGGCTTTAAAACATCTTGCAAGAACACAAAATGAAATCAAGAAACAGATCATTTTAAAAAGAATTATTACATTATTACATGAGGGCCAGATTAAGACGCATAACCTTTAAACAAGAAAAAGGGAAAAAGAAACTTATAAACAGTAAAAGAGATGTGACAAGAGTAGGACGAACATTTCTAAGTTACACAAACTTGAGACGTTGTACTAATTAATATTAAGCCTATTAGGGAGGTCGGGGGACTTCTGGGTACCCCAGCCCGAACTAGAGTCACCGTTCGGGTACATCATTGCACATAACACAGATATAGACATCGGATAGGGGGTGCGGGATGTGGTCACTAAAGAAAGGAGAGGAGATGAAGAGTTATGTTTGTCTGTGGAGAGGAGAGAGAGAGGGGTAGGTTCAGGGATATTGCGGTGTCGTTTGAAACGACTAACGGCGGGTTCAGATACTGTTGAGGAGTTGTAGGGTGGTGATTGGATGGTAAGCGGCCTTAATTATTTTATCCGCCCACTCCCTACTCTCGTCTTGCATATAGTGACCCCTCATGTGACCAGCATAACTTTGGGACGTGTCAAAGACCCTTCGACATCTAACACAGGGCCCGTAACATTTAAGTTTTTTAGGCTCTACTCTACTAGGGCCAGCAAAAACTTGTGTTTGATTTGGTTGTACTTGGGCTGGAGTTGGTGGCCCATCGGTCAAAGGAAGTCCCCTTATCCTTTGTGAGTCATGCCCCAATCCCATGTAACCCAAAACTGGTGTTAGATCAACAGGTACCCGAGGGGTTTCATTTCTTCCTCGTGCCTCATTGGCACTAGTATAGGGTTGACCTAGTTGAAGTTCTAGGTTGACCTATGGGGCCGCTGTGGTCAAGGTATTTGGTCCAGTAAAATATTTCGACGCTACAAATTTAGGAATTTGGGGGACAAATATTTCAGGAGAGATAATCATAGCCTTGTTATGACTCTGCCTGTTGGAAAAGTTAAACATGGCCGAAAGGACGATATAAATTTTTTACGACAGACTATCGGGGTGATTTGTATTGATGTCTTGGGTTGTTTTTATACTACTATTGCATGGTGGAGCATTTAATTAGTTTGGTGAATAATTAATGACATTTTTTAATAACAATCTTATGTGTTGTGTTTAATAGTTATTTAATCAAAAGTGATGTCACATAGGCAATGAAGTATTAAAAGCATTCACCTTCTTTCCCTTATCCTTCTTTTTATAATTATTGTTTGGGTGAACTTTCAAAATTGTTTATTTGTTTTTTGAAAAGCAAAGCAACTTTTGAAAAACTCCAATTTAAAGTTTTTGGAGGATCTTTATCAAACATCTTTTGTTTTTCAACAAACAAATAGCAAATAAACAAGTTTTAAAAGCTCACCCAAACACCCCCTAAATAACAAAACATTTTTATTTTTTTAATAATTAAATAATATTTTTACAGTTTTATCATTGTCTTTTCTCTTTTCTTCACTCACAGCCATTTTCAAGACATATTAAAAAGTTAATGGGGTTGAATAGTGTCTTTTAAATATACAGATAAACAGTAAAATTTTATCTCTGCTTATTCACAACTACTCACAACTACACCCTACAACATGTAAAACTCACTCACAAATATATAGGGAAACAGATGTGAATGCACTAATTAATCAACCCAAAAAATACAAGTGCCATAGATATGGGTTACTTAGCCAAGTCTTTAATCTTACTAATAAGTGTGTTATATATTTCAATTTTTTTATTTATTTTCAACACTAGGTTAATAAAATAAACCAACTATAACAAAAACAAAAATACTTAAAAACAATACTTACAACTAACTTAATTTTCTTCCTTTGGACATGCATGCCCTAATTTCATCACTTTCTTTAACTTCCTTATCAATTTCAATTCCGAATTCAAATTCATCGCAGTTCTATTGAACAAAGTCGTTGAAAATGTAGTGAAACTAAGTCGAATTCAAATTCATCGCAAATTCTATTGAACAAAGTCATTTAAGGATTACAGAATATAGATTATAAATTCTACAAGATAAAATCCCCTCAAATGTTGCAGTGTCAATAAAGGTCGTTCACAATTGGAGGTTTCTGTCGTAAATACTTTTGGCATTAATACGCTTCGCGACAAATTTTTTTGCGATAATTAATTTGTGTCCATTTTTAGTACAAACTTTACAATCGAAAAGTACGAATAGAATTCGTGACGTAATATTTATGACGAATTTTGAGATAGAACTTTGTCGACGGATTTTGTGACAAAACAAACAAATAATATGTTTTTTCACCATATTATGCAAATGATCTAAACATAAACTTAGGTCAATAGACATGTTACTAACGAACACCTAACCCATTAAAACTCATCATAATCTTAAAAGATAGATAACATACACAACTAAAATAAAAGAAATAAAAATGAAACAACGATTCCTATGTATAATTGGAGAACAGACACGATGAACCGCTATCTACAACTCTTCAAGAAAGCGTATAAATACTAAGTTGTTATAATTGAAAAAAAATGGTATTTGTTTGTGAGAACCATGGATGGGAACTTCAATAAACAACTCCATCAATGGAGTTATCATTGTCTAGTTGCCATGGATGCCGATGTACCACTTAATGTCATTTTACCACTTTTGGACTAATTGCTAGTATTCTTTAGTTATCATTTGTTCAGTCACTTTAAACGTGTTTCACAGTTTCAGACAAGATTTTTTCATCCATAAGACCCCACCAAAATGCATTTCCCCTTAGACCCCACATAGACAACCTTATCCCCCACCAGGCGCGTTGCATCAGACCTTGTTAAGGGGTTGGAACCTCATTGGTGTAGCTTCGTCGTTTACAACTTTAGAGGTTTTTTAGTCTA
>NW_027494941.1:0-41485 GCF_021521415.1 Bidens hawaiensis
CGGGTAGTTAGATTATCCCCGACTGCAAAAACATAGTGTCCATCTTTATCATCTTGGCGCCATGGTGGAGAAACATTTCGAGCCACACGTTTAAGGACAGATGAACTGTTATGGTCAGTTGGAGCACCCGAAAGTGCCAGGCTGGTCACGTTTCCAATCTCTTGTCCACAAAACAATCCTAGCTGAGCCTACACACATTCACCCAATCATGTTTCCTTTCGATATTCACCCAATCATGTTTCCTTTCGATATTCAGCCAATTATGTTTCTTTTAATATGCAAAACAATCACTTACAAATTATTAATTCACTAACACGTGTACGCATCGTTCGAGAAACCTCAACACATTCATTAATTTAACAAATAGTTTCTTTAAACTTTACTTTCGTATGATGAGGAATCACCAACAAGATCGACGGCAAACAAAAAACGCACATCTCAGTTTTAAAAATTTTACCTTCAAATGTTCAGCAAGTTGTAGCACTTTGTATATGATTTGTTAACACCCCTAAGTTTAAATTGTATATACGAAATATGAAAAACAGCATGCTTATGTTAACATGTTATTATTCATTCCCAAGAAATACAATCAAACTTTAGAGCCTTACACAGCACCACAACCGACCTAACGCCCCAAAGTAAAGAGTTTTTATCTTGCATGTGTGTCCTTCATTTGTTACCGACCTTATAGATGATCACTCATCACTATTAACTCAACCATAAAATAACTTTCAACAACAAACTCGCATATAGAAATTTAAACGCACTTTAGAGGTTAAACAAAACAAAACAGATAACACATAACTGCATAATCTATCTAAACCCTAATTCACCAAGCATAATAATAAATAAATAAATATATAAATAAGTATATATAACAACATACTAGATCTAATTGCATAGATCTGGATTCATCTGAAACAAATCGTAAAAAAATTAGACTAAACAAATCACACCTACTATTCTTCTCTATACCAAAACCATAAAATCACCGATCATTATAAACATACATAATATATAAAATAAACGAGATGTATACCTTGGGGGTGAGAGGAGCAACGTCCCAGCCCAAACGCTGTCGTTTTCGCGGCCTGAGATCCAATTGAGTAATCGGAAACTCCGTAACACGTTCCATCTCCATAATCGAACCTGATTGATAATTGATCTATAGAAGGCTGATGATTGAAGATGATTTTGAAAGCCTAATTGATGATGATGCAGATTGTAGATCTGTGAATGACCAAGGGAAAGTTTTGGAAACCCTAATATTGGCCGAACAATTGAGGGTCGGTTGGATGAATGTATCCTGCCGTACACGTGTCTCGTGTTATGTATGTTGATAATGTCTTTTTTTTATTATTTTTTTTATCCGAACCATTGATGTGTTGACCGTGGTTCGGTTCATGAATCCGTTTTAAACTATGGTTAGGTCTTATGATTGAAACTAAAACTTTTAAAACTCTGAAAAATCTATCTATAATATATATAAATGAAACCATAAAAATCATGTGTGTCGTGATATGGTCATTCTTCTTTTTTTGGAGTTATCAGATTTGCTTGATTTTTAAATGGAGTTTCTCATGCATTTGACCCGAATTCACGGGTATTGTTATTTGACCATGATTTAAGGTTAGTATGTCTTTGCCATTTTTCTGGCAATTACATTCATATGAAATGAAACAAGTCATTTTGTTATATATTAACTTTTGTTTTATATGTTTTTTGATTATACAATTGTTAATTGTAAATTATAAAATCAATTAAAAATTTGTCACACACAAAATATTAATGACAACAAATTTATCATGATTAATCAATTTCAAATTATAAAGATTCTAAAGATGGTTATCTAATCAAAGTTCAGCTAATCTGGTTTTGGTATTTAATAATGATTTTTGTATAATCATGAGCATGTGCTCTCAAATGACATCCTATTAATTGATTAAAATGTATGATATTTTATGTGTATAAATATATTTTTAGTTTCATGGATACATCATCATTTATATATGGTTTGTAACATCCTGCTTTTAATAATATTAAATAAAAGAAATTCCGTTTACTTACGGGTGTGTTTATATTCAGTAAAGGTTAAATAAATATTATTGTGTGGACTTGGACCTTAAAAGATGGGATAATAGATGGTGATGGGCCTTAGGTTCATGGGCTTTAGGGTATATAAACCCTTTAAACCTCCTTAAACCCTAAAACCCTCATTATTATCCTTAGTCACCATAATACACTCAAAAACACACGCAAACACCTTCTATATCCTGAACCGAGATCTGAAGGAAAAGACCCGAGCCCGTTAGTGCTAGAATCTCGTGACCTACATCAAGACTTGATCGTTTTCGTAAATCAATTCGTTTAAAGGTACGTTTAATAACGAAACACTTGTTCGGCTCGTTTAGGACTCCTAAATCTACACAAATGATAGAGACTAATCAAACGCAATGATTCTCGGTGAAATTCGTTAACATCTGATAGGTTAATTGTTAAACATGAGCCGTATGTATATATATACATGCATATATATACATATATACATATACATATATATATCAATCGCACCATTTAAAACGCAATATTTAGATGATTGGTTGATTATGGTTCATAGGCACTGCAATTACGAGACTAATGATACCAATTTCATGGTGTTTCATCGTGATTTGGGGTTTAATCGCAAATCCCGTTCAGTTTGACTGTTTAGTGTTCATATAAGTTTTTGTAACATTTGTTACTTGCGACATTTGTCAATTTTTATTTGTATTCGTATTTGTATTCGTTAAACTGACCCGTTGTGTCGTTTCAATAAATTCGTTTTATGGCATTTATCATTTAATGTTAGTTACGATGGTTTACAGTTATTCGTTCGTTAACGAATCTCCGAGCTATAAAAGTCGATAAAATAATCGAAGTTTAAATCTATAAGGATATAAAACGTAAACAATCTAAGGATATTAAAAATATAACAAGTTTTACCTTAGTTAACTATATCTATAAAGTTCAAGGTTCAAGTGTTAATAAAGCTTAAAATCAAATTTATAATGGTTACAAAGTATATGGGCTTAAAGTGTAAATTGGAATTTAAATTATAATATAATATTATTATAAAAAAACACCCTAGCCGCCCCCACCCCTTCCTTTCACGTTTTTCCGGCGAGGGGAGCTCCGGGCGACGACAGTATTTTTCCGACGATCTTAAAAACCACTTCAAAACGCCATATTAACCCAATTTTAATGATATAAACTCGTTTCTCCATCACCTTAATACCTAATCAAGTCTTATTAAGTGTATTAACAACCCAACGTTCGGATTTCAACTCCAAAACCGTCGGATTATAATCACAATATCAATAACACGAATTTAACACCCAACGGATCAATTGAGGCTATAAATAGCATCCAAATCTTCTTATAAACGTGCTACAGACATAAAATCACACAAACAAACTCGTTATTATCACCAATTTGTTCTTATAATACCGGTTCCGGCCAACTCATTGTTCACCCACATTCCGGCACCATCTAAGGTATTTGTTACATGGTTTTGATTCTTTTTAACCCGACAAACAAAACCCCTAACTCTAATTTAACAAACATGGAACGATTTTGGAGAATTGAAAACCTAGGGTTTTTCTGTGAAGAAGATGAAGTTGAACTGATGTTTATAATTATTATTTCAATCTGTTTACAACAAAAATGGTTTGGTCCAGTGGTTGTTTATTTTTGGTATGGACGTGGAGACCCGGGTTCGAACCCGGGTCACAGCAGGTCTTTTTATATATATTATTTTAAACTATTTTACTAGTTATATTAAACTAAATATATATTTATAAATCATACAAAATAAATAAAATTACTTTTATAGTTAAATAAAAGATGTTTTAATTTCCGTTTAGCAATTTCGTTCAAGAACCAACTTTTACAAACCGAACCGCTAGTTAAAACTCGTAGAATAATTATATAAATAATATATATAACGTTGTAATTTATATAAATCCTAAACCGACAAATGTTTATTCAAAAATAAAGTATACCGTTAACGCTAAAAATCTCGTTATATTAAAATATCCAAACTTTATATTAATATAGTAATTTAAGGTAATATTAAATTAATAATTCATTTAAAATTCGTTGAAGCTTTACAATAAATATTATAACATCCAACTCCATAATAAAATATACATTTAACATCTCTAATCCCCGACAACCCGATTTATCTACTTTTTATAAGTCGTTAGTTAATATTGATTTTGTACTTTTAATTCTAGTTCGTGACGTTCAATTGCTTCGGTTTCAATTACGCACTTTCGATTTTATTTCAAGTTTGTCTTCAATTTCAAGGTGAGTTTCTCACACCCCCTTTTTAACGCTTTCACATATTTTGGGGGTAGCATATATATCCTATCAACATTACGATTTCGTTTATTCATTATTTACAAACTACAATTTGTTACATAGACTTGTGTGTTTATTTGCTTGCTTGCTCAAAGATTACGTGCTCATGGTTTCCTCATTAAGTATGATCATACGCTCCCCTATGCACTCAAGACCTCGATGTTTTGAGTGGAATAGGGACCCCCGATCCTAGTACGTTGGTTGTTACCAACGGAAAAGACACTTACTTGCGCTATTATCCGAGTACATTGGTGCACAATCCCAACTGGAAAGGACCTTACTTGCTCATTTACACTTGTTATGGAATTGTAGATTTTTATGTACTTATATCAAAATTTGTGTGAACTCACCAACTATTCATATAGTTGACCTTTATTATATATATATGCTACTGGTACCTTATGTAGAGCATGTTGCCATGACGAAGACACTAGAACTTAGGTTATGTTAATAAATGGACAAGTGTTAATTGTTCTTGTATTTCCCTTGTATTTCTTGTTGCAACTTTGTGTACTTGATGCTTAAATTAATTAATGATAATATTGTCACTTAATAGTGTCACATGTGTTTTGGGCAATCTGTACGTCACACTCAGGCGTTTCCACTTTAGCCGGGGTGTTACAGTTTTGACTTTGACATCTGAGTCAAAGATTGGATAAGAACCGATGCTCATTCGTTATGTTAAACAAATCGCTGGTCATTTGTTAAACAGTCATAACGAATAGGATTCATTCGCGTGTCTTTGATAACGAATGAACTATCACACCCCCATCTAAGGCATGGGCGTATGACCAACAATTGGTATCACATTTGTAAATAAATCAGAGTTACGTGTTTAAGCAGAAGTCTTTTGAAACATGTGGATTTAAAATATAATATTTAAATTATACAAAAGACAGAACAAAAGTATTCGTTTAAGATTACTTGTTTTATTCACAAAACCACCATTCATTAGTATTTAAATTTAACAAAAAGATCCGAGCCATCGGATATCTTAAGCCCTTCGTTCTTCAAGCTTTAATCTTGGTTACCTGCAAAATGTAAAAAAATACGTCAGCAACGAAGGCTGGTGAATATGTTGACGCAAGAACATTTTTCTTTTACTTAATCACCCATCGAGACCACGTAAGTCTCGGCCCATATTGGCTTAGGAATAATCAAGTTAAAAATAACACAATTATAAACTCGAGTCTCTACACTAAATACCTCAGCAAACACCGCAGCGTTCGACTTAGTTAAGTACCCGTATGTATACACATGGTCATTACTCCCTGCAGGTGAGCGTCACTATAACCAAGTGTGGTGCGATGTGCCCACCGCATTTTACTACATATGTAAGGATCCAGACAAATGTATACTACAGCCTAAGGGCTAGGCTTATACTCTTGTTTATAACGTTTTAGAGACACGTAGTCTCATGTAAAACCTTTTCATTTAACTCATTGACTTGTTTTAAAACATGCTTATAAAGTTTGGGGCGTATTCACCTTTTTGAATTTGGATCGGCTTCAAACACCGTCCGAGGGTCTTTTCCGTTGCTATCTTGCACATATAGTACGAGGATAACCTTTTGTTAGTCGGATATAACATCCGGCTTAAGACCTTTAGTATTTATAATCGTCACCTCGATTATTTATTCTTTACTTTAAAACCTTTAGTTAAAAAGTATTTTCTTTCTTTTTAAACCTTTACTTAAAAAATATCTTCTTTCTTTCTCTTATAGGATAACCTATAGTTATACTTATTTTATTAAACCCTACGTTTTTTCTTTTTTAAGATACGTATACCTTTTCTTTTCTTTATTATTTAGAATAGTTATTATTACTTATATAATATTCTATAACAAAGAATTATAATCACACATATATGTATATATGTATTTATTCATATTTTCTTTTTTTTTTCTTTGTTATATTTTCTTTTATTTATCGAGGTATCGAGTATAATCTCGACTTAGGGTTTTAAGCTTTTATTTTATTATTATTTTATTTGCCATCATGCATACCTTTGTTGGTTTATGAAAACCCTACACAATAGAGCAGCTATTTGATGCCGCTTCACCTTCTTTATCTTCTTGTTCAAACTCTTCTTCTCGACACCTTTTCCTTTGCACGAATAACGAGGTACAACTATTTCTCCAACTTTGGCACGCTTCACGAGATGATTCATTGGAATGTCGGGATAGCAACACCTTCCTCGTTGGAACGTCGTCGGTATTATGGCACGATTATCGAGGAAACGAGCACGGAAATCGAGGTATGGATCGAGGGTTTGCACGAACTTTGAGGTACAATATTCGAGGCTAGAGAGATGTTTTAGTGAGAGAGAGCAAAGCTGATTTGGTGTGATGAGTGAAAGATCCCATGGCCGCTATTTATAGGCAAAATCAGGAGGCCCATCGCCATATGCGATGGCCCTTTGGCTAAGCCCATTGCGTATCGCGATGTAGGATTGGCCAGTCACCAAGTAGACCTGCCACGTGGCGAGACGTGGCAAGCGTTGTGCCACGTGGCGAAGGTGCTGCCACGTGGTGACACGTGGCGGGCGTTATGCCACGTGTGGACACGTGGCATGCCACGCGTTCTGTGTGTCAGACAATGGGTTTCTCTACTGATTCATCGCGTATCGCGATTGGTTAGGAAACTAGAATGTTCTTTTTAAACCCTAAGGTTTGGAATTTGACAATTTTGGTCCCTTGACTTAGGAAACTTAGTATTTTGAACTCGAAATTTTCACGGTGTTACATGAACCTCTCATTTGTCTTACATAGTTAACGAATGGCATTCGTCATTTGTTATCCACCATTCGCCATGTTAAGACAACGAATCAAGCCATTCGCTAGTGATACACTTGCATGTTCTTGTAACGAATGAACCTCCCATTCGTCTCAAAGAAATCACGAATAGCTTTAGTCACTCGTTATGCACTCATTCGTATCGTTAAGGCTCAGATCAAGCAATTCGTTATAACGAACGGAATCATTCGTCATAACGAATGGGTTAGCGAATTATGTAAAGTAATTAATAAAAAAATTGGTTTTTAATGTAATTTTTGTTAAGGACTGTTAATGGAAATAGAAATTTCCCAGCTGACCTGACAGCTCGACCCTAGCTAGGGGCTCTGCCCCTTGGATCCTGCTAGGGGCTGCCGCCCCTAGACCTCTCTACCAAAGGCGCTGCCTGTCACACACCGACCAAAGGCGGAACATGCCGGGGTGCAACGTGATTGGACAAATACACAAGACACTAATTAAAGTGACAATATTTATTAAACTCATTTTATTTCAACAAATCAATAACAACACATCTCGTTCATATAAACAAATAGCAATCATATTGTTCATTTTACTAATACCCTAATAGTCTTGGTAACGTTTTCCGTCAAGCACTCAAGTCAACAAAAGTCAAACCTGTAACATTTCATAAAATAAATTTTGTCAACACAAAGGTTGGTGAGCAATTCATAAGTTTGAGCATATAAGTATCTAACTATACTATTAAAGCAATAGGCTTTATGTCAAAATCCCCCCATCCTATTGGTTGTTCATTAGAGTTTCCATGTATATCAATAGCTTCTCCATTTATCATCTTAATAAAATAAATCAATAATATAATTAAATTAGATACAATAAATGTCTTCAATTATTATGTTTGTGTAAGGCCCCGAACCCGGTAGCCTTACTTTAGCGTCGGATTTACTCATAAACACAGTTCTTACAAATCAGAGTTCATTAAAACTTTCGCGGAATATAAAAACTTTCATGAAACGTTACAACAATCCAAAACTTGCCTTAATTAAACATTCTTGTCTTTCAAAATAAACGTCAATTACATTAAAACATCTTGAGTCTTCAGATGCCAGTCTCCTATTCGCCCACCATGTGCCCGCTCAAGCTAGCTGTCTCATTCTACTCACCTGCGTGCATACTAACAGTCAGCTACGCTGAGTGAGTTCTAGTTAATCAAGCAACTTATCATACAACCACTACATGCATCATATACGTGTCCGAAGACACTTAACCCACTGTCTAACCCACTACTTCTCAACCACTTAATTACCCCTACAGCTTAGCCAATTAATTACCCCTACAGCTTAACCATTAATGCCACTTATGCCACTTTATGCCACTTGTGCCACTTTATGCCACTTGTGCCACTTTATGCCACTTTAATAACGAAGACACGCATAGTCTCACTCTACCACGTGCTCACGTTATGCCCCTAACTCTATTACTAGACCCCTATCCACTTCTATCACACTATACTTCTACTTGTCTATAACCCACTTCCTATCAGCACATTATTTACGTAATAAACAAGTCACATCATAACATTCATACACCCTATCAACCACTTGGAAATTTACTATCCCTGGCGATGCGTGCAATATCCGAAGATCGTTCACGCACCAACAAGTATTATATAATAGCTACCTCGTATAACATCTATAGCATACACTTACCACTTAAGGTAAGTGTATTCACACTTCACATCGAGTATGCACACAGCCCCGAAAACATAACAAGAAAATGGGGCTAGAAACTCACCTGAACTTTGCTTCTTCTTTCGATAGTTGTAAATCCCTTCTTTAACTGAGCTCGGCTGACTGTATAAGTTACACGTATCAATACTCGCCTGATCTAATCTGGTGGCCTAGTATTAGCTTACTTTTACTTATTGTTTTAATCTATTCTCTAATTGAACTTGACTTTAGGCGAAGTTAAACCTTAGGCGAACTTAGCTTTAGGCGAAGTTAAACCTTAGGCGAACTTAGCTTTAGGCGAAGTTGTCATCAGGCGAACTTGGCTTTAGGCGAAGTTGTCATCAGGCGAACTTGGCTTTAGGCGAAGTTGTCATCAGGCGAACTTGGCTTTAGGCGAAGTTGTCATCAGACGAACTTGGCTTTAGGCGAAGTTGTCATCAGGCGAACTTGGCTTGCAGGCGAAGTTGTCATCAGGCGAACTTAGCTTGCAGGCGAAGTTGTCGTCTGCAGCTACTGTTCGTTCTTAAATCCCTTAATCACCTTCGTTTCTTAACCAAATAACTCGATTTAGGTACCCACGGGATCGTCTGACCAGCGCCTACAAACCCCAACCATCAAATCGACCTAACATCGATGTTTAAAGGGTGCGATTTAGGCATATAGGTTACGGGTTCTTTTTATCAATCGATTAACCCATCAAATCATAACCATTTTCAGTAAGATTAGCTTTGTTGGATTCGTTTTTACCATACAAACTCAGATCTATCATTTCTCAAATCAAACCAAACCTATACGAACGATTTCTAACTATAAACGTACCTTGAACGAGTCGAACTACGAACACGGTTAAGCCTTGATGTTGTTTTGGTCCGTCACGACGTTCCAGCACCAACAAGCTCGGGTTTTCGCCTTCGGATCTTGGTTCGGGTCGTGTGTGTTTTGGGTGTGTGTGTGTATGGAATAGGTGAGAATGAGGATTAAATGGTGGTTAATGGTATTTATATTTAGGGATCTGGGGTTAAGCCCATGGACTCTCCTTTCTTCTTTCATAACCCAAGTCCATAACCCATATCCATTACCCAACACTAGCCCGACCCATACTAACTCCTACTCTATTTATTTATTTCCCGATAATCCGAGTAAACTTTCCCTCTATTATTAAGTAATATAAATAATATCATTTTGGAAATTTCGGGATGTTACAGTTTGACATTTAATTTAATAATTTGACTTATGCTAATTATATTTATTTATGGGAATATCTACGCAATTAATTATATTTTCAAAATTATCATTACTAAATTAGTTTAGCATCTCTCTATTACCTGAAAATAAAACAGTAATGTGACATTAACAAATAATTTTTAATGTATTTTAGATAATAGATACTTTTGATATTTTTTTTGATATTTCATCCATATTATTCCATATACATATAACATTTTACTTATAACTATTAGGCAAACCTTTTAGGAATAAAATAGTAAGAACCATCCACAAATCTCAATTTCTTCATATATATGATTCTGAAAATTAAAATTTAAAACCTTTTAACAACCTAATAAAAGTACATTTTTAATTATGGAATTTGTATATTCTAATTAATTATTAATTATTATTTGATTAAGTATTTGACTAATCATTCATAAGGCTTACTATAAATATGGATTTTGACCCATTTACTTAATCTAAATTTAGCAGTTAATCATTTAAATATATTAGGTTGATTTTAAATTTAAATTTTGTTGATATATGTATTATAAAATTTAATTGATGTAATTGATATATGTTTTTTTATATATTCATATAGATTTAGCATTTGAGAAATACAATTTTGACACATTTGAGTATATATTCTACGTTGATTCCGATTTATGTAAATTATGAATTAATCACCCTTTTGATTAAGGAATTATTTATTTACGGAAATTCTATTTTTTAATTAAAGGTTGTATATTATTTGAATAATAATTTGAATATTTGATTAAGCATCCTTAATGTGTGCTTTAAGTGTTTACTATAAATACCGATGTTGACCCATTGAATGCTTCTAAATTAAGTAAATATTGATTTAAATATATGGTTTTGATTTGACTTTTAAATATTCAAATTCTAATTCATATTATTCTAATTGATAATTACAGTTCAATTCTATTTAAAATCTTTTAATGTTAATAAATCAAAACCATATTAGTAACTTATTTTTTCACACCTTATATGAAGTTTTGAATTATTTAAATGTTGATTATAATTATATTATTTTCAATAATTTTATAATTTTCAATCAGGGGATTCAGTATATAAATATATACCGTAATTTTATATTTTAGATATAACCTATTATATTTGATGAATTATTATATTTGATGGCATTGAAATACATAATTTTATTTTATTGTAAATATATAAATTTAATGTATATTTCTACATTAGTAAGTTTAATTCCCTATTTAAGTATAATCTATATTTAAATATAGTATAGATTTATTTTATGAACATTACATTACGGTTTTTCATCCTTATTCCCTAATTTATGAACATTACATTCAAATTTTAAAAATTCATTAATCCTAATTCCCTAATTTTCGTCCTTATTTTAAGTTAACTGACTTTCCTTAATTTATTCTTTGTAATTACAATAAGAAATTCGTGTATAAATACTTAACATCCATACGCTCATTCTTACACTATCAAAACTTCTTTAGATAAAACGATTATCTTTCTTTTTAAGGTTTTTAATTTTTGTTGTTTTTATATCCTCCCATTTTGTGATGTATTTATTAGCTTAAAATTCTTATTGTTCAAAAATGAACTTTTTGTTTATTTTTATTTTTTAACCACTAGGAAAATGGAGCTAAAATACATCACCATGTTGAACCAATTCCGGTAAGGGAGATTAATTATTTTCCGGCAAGGTTTTATTTGATATTTTAATGGCTGATTCTCATATTATTCAATATTTCATTAACAATTCTTTTTCTTTTCCCTTTTTTGTTTGTATTGATTTTAATTATTATATAATTTTCTTATAACCTCTTTAGGTTCTATATCGAAATCAAAGATTTAATGGAGATGCTGAACTATTACGGGTTTCCGGTAAGGTATTATGGAAAATACTATAATTCGCGATTCTCATATTATTCATTATTTCAATGTTCATTCATTTCTTTGCCATTTCAATTATTGGTTTTATTATTTTTATTATTTCCGTTACATCCATTTGGAATTAAATTATTTTTGTTATTGTTAATTATTCAGGTTATAGTCATTGCAATATCAATTTTTCCGGCTATTGGTAATTATTCCGGCTATACATTATAACAACAATTTTACATTTGTTCACATAATTCAAATATTCCATAATTGGTAATTTTTACTATTATTTTACATTAATTGTTATTGTATTTAATTATGATTATTCCGGTTAATAACCAAAGTTCTGTTTAGTTAGAATAATATATTATTAAACATTTATTTAATTTTATCATTTCAGCTTATGACTCCCAACTAGAAATGCTAATGTCATGGATGGAGTATTTGTTATAAAAATGTCTTACTTTTTGTACAAGATTAGATGTATATATTTTTATTATTCATGTATTTTTGTATATTTCACAATTCATGTAATTTAATTGAGTTTTATATAATTAATCTTATATTGTTGTTGGTCAAAGTCTATTTAATAAATTTCCATGATTTTGAATAATTTTCAAAAACGTTTTAATATATTTATATGGTTATCATTATTGGTCAAATTCTATTTAATATGTTTCCATATTTTTATTTTTAATTTAATATCATAGGCAATTAAATCACCAATGTCAACGAAATTTAACAAATTTTTATACTTTCCAATATTATCGAACTTTATATTTTAAAATAATACACATTTATGTGCTTATGTTTTTATTTAATACCCATTATTTTTTATTTATGTTGATAACATATTTAATAGTCATTTTATAAACAGATTTTCACTATTGTTTTTGGAAAGTTTTGATGTATTGATATTATTCATATCATTAACGTATTCAATTTTAATATTTGACCATTTTCTAATTAATCTAAAATTATTTGATGGAGAGTGGGTTGACTATGTTTGTTTTGATCATTGCGAATATATTTTAGTTATTAGTATTCTATCATTTTTTATTTTATATAGCTTAGACAATTCATGTAAATTAATTCATTTTTATATGAATAACAATCTTTATTTTTTACGTATTAAAATTTTTGAATCGTATCTTGAAAGTCTTAATAATTAGTTATTGAACTTCCAAAAAAATGGAACGTTTTTTGTAATAATATTTATTATTATTTATTTATGTTTTTAAAATTCAACATTTACCTCTATTGCAACAATCTTTTTAGTTTTTAGTAATATTCAATCTAAACAAATTTTTCATCTTTTATATTTAAACAAATTTTAATTAACATAAATGACAAACTTAATTTGAATTTACTTTTGATTATAGTCGAAAGTTAATAAGTTTTGCATTAAAAACATCAATATTATTTGACCAAATTAATATGTGGTGTATTACGTATTTCAAATTTATATTTAAAAAATCTTAGATATTTACTATAGTTTCCTATTTATTTTTAAATATTCATCATCTTTAATTTTAATGATACATTCTAATTATTTATACATTAATTTATTTCTGTTTTTAAGAACCGAATTTGATCACTTTTTTTTTGGTTTTACATTTTCCAATCTCAATAAACTTTACATCTTTTATATTTGACCAATTTTTAATTATGCATAAAAGTCAAGAACTACCAATTCGTTTAAATTATTCCGGCCAATTTAAAAACTAAACTAATAAACTAAATAGAAAATAAAAAGTTTTCATTTTTATATCAGACCAATTTTTAATAGGCATAAATGTTAAGATTAATGTATAAAATTAAACAAAGAATTATCTAATGAAATTTATTGTTAAATAAAGTAAGGAAGCTAAAGTCTTGAAAATAATTTTGTGATAATTAAAAAAATTTAATATTATATTGTTTAGTTAGTAAACTTATGATAAAATGGAAAGTTTTTTATGATAATATTTACATTTTTTTATTTCTGTTTTTAAAAACCAAAATTGACCACTCTTGTTACAATCTTTTGTAGGTTTTAATAGTCTTCAATATCAACAAATTTTCCTTGTTTTATATTTGACCAGTTTTTTAATTGAAAAAATGACAAATTTAATGCATACTAAAAATTTTAATAATTTACTTTTGATTATACTCGAAAGTTAATAAGTTTTGTATTAAATACACATTAATTTATTTGACCGATTTAATATGTTGTTTATTACTTATTTCAAATTTGTATTTAAAAAATCTTAGATATTCACTATAATTACTTATTTATGCTAAATATTCATCATCTTTAATTTTAATGATACCTTCAATCATTTATATATTTATTTATTTATGTTTTTGAGAACCGAATATTGACCGTTTTAATAGTCTCCAATATCAATAAATTTTCCATCTTTTATATTTAAACAATTTTTAATTAGACATAAATGTCAAGAATTTTCAATTTTTCTAAATTATTTCCGGCTAAACTAAAAAATTAAACTAATAAACTAAATAAATAATAAAAATTTCCATCTTTTATAGTTGACCAATTTTTAATTAGGCATAAATGTCAAGAATAATGTATAAAATTGAAAAAATAATTAGCTAATGAAATTTATTGTTAAATAAGGTAATGATGCTAAAGTCTTTAACAACAATTTCGTGACAATTAAAAAAATTAATATTATATTTTTTATTTACTGGATTTCCAAGAAAAATGAAAAAACTTTTATAATAATATTTACATTTATTTATTTCTGTTTTTACAAAACCGAAGTTGACTTTTTTGCAACAATCTTTTGTAGTTTTTAATAATATTTGATGTCATCAAATTTTCCATCATTTATATTTGACAAATTTTTAATTATTATAAATGACAAATTTAATGTATACTGGAAGTTTAAATAATTTACTTTTGATTCTACTAGAAAGTTAATATGTTTTGTATTAAATACACATTAATTTATTTGACCAATTTAATATGTTGTTTATTACTTATTTCAAATTTATATTTAAAAAATCTTATAAATTAATTATCATTGCTAATTTATGCTAAATAACCTACATTCCAATCATTTATACATTTATTTATTTCTGTTTTTAATAATCGAATTTGACAATTCTTTTGTAGTTTTTAATAGTCTCCAATCTCAAACAAAGTTTCCATCGTTTATATAGTTAAGATTAATGTATACAATTGAAAAAAGAATTATATAATGAAATTGATTTTCAATAAAGTAATGATGTTAAATAGTTTGAAATAAACTTTACTACAGATTGCAGTCACTTTAATAAAATTTTAATTAGGTAATAACTTCTATGCAATAAAATTAAAATTAATCGGTTTAATTTCAATTATCTCTATATTATTTTAATTATACTTAATTAGTGAAGTTAGTAGAATAAAACTTTATTGCTTCGATTTACCGTAATACATTTAACTAAAAGGTCTTTGATCGAAATAAAACAAAAGATTATATACAAAATAATTTATAATAAAATATACCTTTATTTATTTATTAATGTTGAAATGAAACTCATAGTAACTTAAGACTTTAGTTGTATATTTAACCAGGCTGCTATGGTTAATTTTTTTTAGATTGTGAAACAAAATGACTTTTTTTTGTGAAATGTCGAAGAAGTTGATGGTGGGCTAATATGATTATAACATGTTCATGTCTTCGTTTGGTTTTTTAATTTAGGTGTATGGTAAGTTGGTGTAAGTATTGACTTTTGATATACACAATCTAAATGTTTAATATTTTGGTTTCAAACTTATGTTAAATATTTGTGTTGGTTTAATATGTTAGTTATGAAATTTTTTGGTTGTCTAGATTTATATGGTTGTTTATATGTTTTCAACTCATGTGTAACATGGGCTACTATTCTAGAAATATTTGATGGATTAAATACTTTTACATAAATGAATTTCAGATCATCTATGTCTTCCTATTCAGTAGTGTAAGTTGTGTTATTATTGTTTCCTTTGTAATATTTCTAATTTCCATGTCTTTAATATCTTTATGAACATCAAATATAAATAACCTACAATTCACTAAAGTTAATAGTATTTGGTTTTCCGGTTTTTTAGTTTTTCTTATTTGTGGATTAAAATCCTTTATTAAGTCAACAAAATTGAAACATCATGCTCTATAAAATTCTGTTTTTATATTTATGTTATTTATCTTTTTCATATGCTAAACATATTATATTCTATTATAGATGTCTTCAAAATTAAATTAAATGTAATTTAAATTCAATTAACGTCTTCCAATAAAAAAAGTAATTCAAACGGTTAGTCATTTTAATATTTTTAGTTACCCTTTAAATGTTTATAAAGAATGCATTTTTTTATAAACGTGCATCTTTAACGCCAAAAGAACTACTTACTAGCATTTTAGACGCTAACATTTTATTTTAAACTCGTTAATACACCATATTGTATTAAAATATAAATTTTATTAACTAAAATATAGTAAATAAGTATTAATATGTTATTAACAAAAAATTAAGCACATGTCACAGAAAATTATAAATGATTTTTAATATATCTATTATAAACTACATTATATTTTTTTGATAAACAAATTTTTAATAACATTGAATGTATGTTTACACATTTTTTTTTATTTCCTTTTTTAGAAATGATATGAAACATAATTTTCAGTTATCCAATACTATTTTATTTTCTTAAAACCAATTAAAATATGTGTATACGAATCAATCTATGTTAATTAGAGGCGCAAATATATTTCTTCGTTATTTTTTACTTATATTTGGTTTACTCAATTTATATTGTTTCCATACTTAACAACAAAATTCACAAATATAGATGTGGTCCATATAAATATCAGTTTTTTGGTTAAGTAAGATCATACCAATTATTATTTTATATTTTAGTTTGAACTAAAATTTTCATAAACACATTATACTAAATAAAATCAAAAAGACCAAAATTATTTTGACTAATAGATTAGTTTTAAAAGTCGGTGTGTCAATAATGTTACTAAGGAATATGAATCAGAAGAATGGTTTGTGTAATGGAACTAGATTGCAAGTAATTAATTTGGGTAGGCGTTTTGTTGAAGTAAAAGTGATTTCAGATACTAATACTGGTTATCGTACTTATATAATTCGTTATGGTCTAACACCTTCAGATAAGAAACTTTCGTTCAAATTGAAGAGAATGTAGTTTTTTTTCCAATTGTAGTATGTTTTGTAATGACTATTAAAAAAAGTCAAGGTTAATCTCTAGAAAAAATAAGATGGAGAAGATGTTCATGGCCAAGTGCATACTTTGCAGGAGGAAAATAAATATATTGGTTGCATATGGACAAGATTTAGGGAAAGTCTATTAAACTCATTTATAAAGAATACTGTAAAAAGAAATCTATGTTTCTATAATATATTAAACTATTCTCTAGCCAAGGTCGTTGTGCAATTTGATTTTGTATTATCAATATATCATATGTTGGAGACACTTGTCTTCGTGGATATAAAGATTATTAATATAGATCAATAACTAAAACTAATAATTTAAGATTTATACATACTTTTGGGCTCAATGAGAACTACTAAATATTTACGAACCACTAAACATTATTTAGTTCACCTTTTGTATGTATTAAAAGATTAATACATTATTAGTATCTTACTAATGGAAAATAAAATGCATCACTATATCAAATGGTTGCCACATCCGGATTGTTATTAGCAGCCATATGGATATGTAGTTAGGCATGCCAAAAGGTATTGTTGTGCAAGTTCTTGTCATGATTTAGAACATGTTTGAGCTAATATGGGTTATTAGCATCTTGAGTTCAAGTAATAACAAGTTCAAGTCAAGATTTGAGTGTATACAAGTTATGGCTCTATGAATCGTTAACAAGTCATATAAGCCAATTGATGTTTCTAAGTATTTAGTTATTAGCTATTAAAAAAACAATTTATTCCTTTTTATATTAGTCTTTGACAACACCGAAATACTACAAATTAAAGTATAAACCTTGTATACAAGGAAGTATTTAGGGAGTTGTTAATACTAAATTTATGATACTTTTGTTAAATAAATAGTTAAATTGTATAGATTTTTGTTCGTGTTTATTCTAAATTACACTTCAAGTAGTTCTTCCTACATCTTGTCAAAGTGAAACGTACTTAAACTATCCAAAAAAAAAACCCACAAGGCTCACAGTTGGATGTCAATCCTTACATGTTGAAGAAATAATATAATTTGCGAATTAACTATTGGATATAGGTGAAGGGAATGTTGGGGGGGGGGGGGTCCAAATGACGACGAATGAATGTACAAATTCCCGATGATATTTTAACTAACAATTCATTATATCCAGTATATGATTTAACAGAATTTGTATATCCTTCGATTTTAGACAAGTTCAATGAACTTACTTTCAAGAACGGACAATATTGTCAATTAAAATTATATATGTTTATTAGACGATTTCTATATTTCCACCCGTGGCGCCCACGGGTCAATAACCTAGTATAGTAATAAAAAGCCACAAAACTTGTATACAAAACAATAAATAAAAGCAACAACTTGGATAAATTGGCAGTCGCTAATAGAATTACGTTAGCGCCATCTAGCTATAAGGGGATGCCAAATAGTCTAGGATTTTATTACCAGTTGCTAAACACATTAGCACCACCTAGCTACAAGGGGTTGCCAAGTAGTCTAGAATTTTTATAGATTCAACCAACCGAAAGCGATAAACACATAGACATATAGCATAGAACACCAAATGAAGCAAATATTTAAGTAATGTATACAATCACGTTTGTGGGTTTATGATTCAAGTAAATAAAGCATTTAGTTTGATAAGTATGAAATGTCACCCCAAAACGGAAGATGGAAAAAGGGGTATGAAAGTACTCACCTCGATTGACGAATCGGGAAATAATAAATGATCGATATATAAAAAGCTTGTGAACGAAACGAACGAATCCGACTTGAAAGCTAATTGAAAACGAATAAATACAATACATTAATGAACTTGAACTTTAGTTGAAATTACATTTGAAACATTGGACGAGAAGGTTCGGTTATTAATCGGGTTACTGGTTAGTTTGTTAATGATTAGGGACTCGCACTTAATTGATTAATTTAAAATAATATAATATTATTTTATTGGGCTTTTAAATAACTATAAACCAATATTAAGTAAAAACAAAACGAGTTTAAATCAAGAGTTCGGTTTTATATAAAAAAATGAATTTATAATGAAGCTTATAATAATATTATAAATGATAATGATAGTAATGATATTAATATTCCTAAAAAGATATGTTAGATATATATACATATATATATAGATGTATAAGATAACGATGATAATAATAACAGTAATTATTATTAATAATACTAATATAGTATGATACTAATAATAATAATTAAAGAATAAAAATCCAAGTATTAAATTAAGCGTTGTTGATAAAAATGATAATAATAGTAAAAAAACTATTGATAGTAATAATGACATCATTCTCGATGTCGGTTCGATTTCTAAACGAATTCACAAATGAATATAATAATATTATTGATAATAAATAAATGATAGAAATATTATCTTAATAAATAATAATAAGATCTTTAATAATAATATTAACAACTTAATATTTATAATAACAATAACATTAACAATAATATTAATACTAGTAATAATAATAGTAATAGTAATAATAATAACAAAATAGTATTAATAACTTTAAAAATAAGTCTTTTATATTATATGTACACACACACACACATATATATATATATATATAATAGTGATAGTAATATATAATAGTAACAATATGAATTAAACCTAAAATAATAATATAACATTTATATATATTTATTTTTAAACATAAATCCAAGACCGATTTTTAAGTGGTTAGTAACCAGGGTGCATTCCGTCTTAGCTAACCAAACCCGATGTTCATCTTATCCCCAATTCAAAACAACACCAATATTCATCCAACCCGTTTCAAAGTATTTAACCAAAAATTAACCGATACTACCAAACCAATTATTTACAATTTAAATCCGATAAATATGTAAAAACTAATAACACCAAAATCCCAAATTAGTTTACCTATTAGGTGATTATGAGGTCGTCGGAGATGAAGACACGGAGGGTTGCCGGAGCCAAATTCCGACAGAGCCGAGAGAGAGATGGAGTAAGTGAGAGAGAGACAGCGCGAGAGAGATAGAGAGAGACGGAAGGAGAGATAGAGAGATAGACGGAAAGAGAGAGAGAGAGAGAGGGGGGGAGAGACAAAAAGAGAAGAAAGAGAGAGAGCCAAGAGTGAGGGAGGCCGGAGTGCCGTCGCCGGCTTCTCGCCGGAAATCCGGAGCTCGTCGGAAAAACGAAAACAGAGGGAGAGGAGAGTGGTGGTCGCGGCGGGTGATGGTTTACGGGCCAGAGTGGAAGAAAGGTTAATGGTGGTGCGGTGGGAGGTGGTGGCCGGAGAATCGGGCTCGCCGGATCCGGTCGCCGGAAAAACGGCGCCGGATTAGTGAGGAGAGATGGGGGGCGGCTGGTTATGTTAATATGAGATGTAGGGTTAGGGTTTGGCTTATATAGGTGGGTAATAAAAGTTTAACTTTGGCCCCTCATGTTTGGTATTTTGTTAAAAATGATTTAAAACTTGCATGACTTTAAAGAACCCACTTTAGTCCCTAACGTTTACTTAACCGAGCTTTTAAATTATAAATAACTGTCTTTGACCAACACCACTCACGCTAGAATTATAGCATCAATAATTTGATAAAATGTCGGTTCGGGTTAACAAGCTTAACCACAACTACGATGTATAATTTATTAAATATAAACGCGAAAAATCGACATGTTACAAAATGATTACAAAAAAATGAATATAAAACGAGACTCAAATTTGACAAATGTCACACTGCCCCCGGACCCCCATTCATTGAGGGTTATATTAAACTAGAAATTCGATATGGGTAGTAATAGTTAATTGACACACGTAATTGTTATACAGTTAGTCGTGCCCAGTTAAAGAAAGAAGTTACCATTAACTCTTAAAGGAACCGAGTTCAGATGAGTTTCTAGCTCCACTTCCTTGTTATGTTTTCGGGGCTGTGTGCATACTCAATGTGAATAGTTAATACACTTACCTTAATATGTGAATGTGTACGAACTATATATGTGAGAGGTTAAGAGTATGCACGAAAGTATAAAAATGAAATGGTCATGTAAAGAAACGTATGTATAGTTGTATGGAAAGAAATGACAAGACCCTAATAATATCTGAGATAGAAGAGACCAGACCCTAATAATATATGAGACAGGAGGGACCAGACCCTGATAATATATGAGATATAAAAGAAAGAGATCAGGTGTAACACCCCGACCAAAGGCGGATTATACATCGGGGCGCCACATATTGTTTCATTACTCGTGACACTATTGGGTGTCAATATTTAATAAATACATTCATTCGCGCACGCGCAAGGTTAACACAAGATAACATAAATCAATATATTATAAGACAAAATATTCGAACAACAAATAACTTGTCTTGATACATTTTAATCTAGGTCCAAAATAAAGAAAACTTCCTACGTGTCCACAAGCTCCAAAAACAGCTACTGCAAACCTGAACATGTGTTAAAATAAACGTCAAACACTTGCGTGTTGGTGAGAAATCAAGTTTAATACAATACATAGATAACAATAAATCTGCGCGCAACACGTGTATGTCTGGTGTTTAACAAGGGTGCAATCAGATTGTGATCAAGCCTAAATAGATCATAGCTCATAGTTCATAGTTCAATCCGTGCTCCCAATTGAGCACAAAAACGAGAAAACATTTGTGCAAGTGTAAACAAAGAAAACCGTAAACGATAGGTCTCCCGTGTTCATCTAATGGATCCATGAAAACTGCGGAATAGGCCGAACAAAGCGGTTAATGATACACACATACAAATAAACAGCCAAGTAAACGTCCTCAACACATGGGATACTGCGCGACTAAAGCTCATAAACAAGTTTAAGACTCTAAGTTTGTATGAACACATGAACATCCCAAATCATTAAAAGCAAAAAGGGATTAGGTACGAGATTACTCACTTGATAAACGATGCGGTGTAAGATAAAGCAAGAACCAACTTTAAACTAGCACAAGTTAACCTATAATTAAAGATTATTGTTTTAATGATCTGATTTAAGTCTTGATTATAAGTTAGCATAATTAAATTATTATATATAATATATATATTACCGGAAAAGCAGGACAGAACAGGGAGGAAGACGGAGGCAGAGAGGGAGGCGGCAGAGAGCAAGGAAAACAGGAGAGATTAAGTATTTGTGTGTGTAGTGTTATGAAAATATTATTATTATTATTTATAGGGAAACCCTAGGAGACATGAATCCAGAAAAAGGGGAAAGGATCAAGCAAAAGATATCAAAAAGCATAAGAATCCAAAAGCAAAAGATATGGAAAGATATGGCAGCTGCAGAGGCAAGATAAAGCTGACAGGGAACAGTAAAAAGCATGGGCGGATCAGATAAAGGTACTGGTCAAGCATGGAAAAAGCAGATCTCCAAAGATAATGTCAGTCACTTTATCCGCCAACCAATGGGGTTGGTGCGCATGCTGCGCCGAAAGTAACTTTTCAGACATAAAGCAGATTAGGTCAACAGCACAAAAGATAAGACAACACAAAAGCAACGGCTAGATTAAACAGAAGAAAACTCAAAGGGTTCAGCGCGAGAAAGCTAAGGCGCGAAGGCAGACAGAACCAACCTTAACGCGTCGCGGAAAGAACTTCATTTCTAAGCGCGCCGCGGGAAGAATCACATTTCTTAGCGCGCCGCGGGAGGAACTAAAATTCCTAGCGCGCCGCGGGAAGAACTATAATTCTTCGCGCGTCGAGGGATGAACTACGATACTTAGCGCGCTGCGAGAAGAACTACAAATCCTTAGCGCGCTGCGAGAAGAGTTCGTCTCGTGTATCGCTGGAACAGATGGTCTTCACGCAGGATTCCTTGTAAGGGGTCTGGCGCGTGGAGCTGCGCAGACAACCTTAGGCGGGAAGAAACAAAGGACAAGGAAAGAGTTGGAAGAAAGAGGGAAACAAGGCTTAAGGGCGGGACGGCGACAAGAGGGAAAAGAAGGCGGAAAGAGAGAAGGAGAGGGACGGGACGGCGGAAAGAAAGAGAGAGAGAAAGAGGCGGGAAGGAAATTATATATTATTATTAAAAGTAAAATATAAGTATAAATATTAAATCATAAAAGAAAGAGATCGGGTCAGAGAAACGGGTACCTGGGTCGGGTCGGATCGGGGCAGATGTCACAGTCTCCCCTACTTTAAGAAATTTCGTCCCGAAATTTATCTCGAAGTAGGTTGCGCAGAGAACAGGTGCGGGTACTTGATCTTCATTTGATCTTCCCTTTCCCATGTAAACTCGGCTCCGCGCTTGGACTCCCAGCGAACTTTAACAATAGGGATACGACTGCGTTTGGTTTGCTTAACCTCGCGATCCATAATCTCAACAGGCTTCTCAACGAAATGCATAGATTCATCAACTTGAACTTCATCAAGTGGGATGTGAAGGTTCTCGTCAGCTAAACACTTCTTGAGATTGGATACATGGAACGTTGGATGCACATTACTGAGCGCGGGCGGCAGGTCAAGTCTGTAAGCAACTTTTCCCACACGCGCGAGAATCTTAAATGGACCAACATAACGAGGAGCAAGCTTACCTTTCTTTCCAAAGCGGACAACACCCTTCCAGGGCGACACTTTGAGGAGAACAAGATCACCAACTTGAAATTCGAGAGGCTTCCGCCTACGATCTGCGTAACTCTTCTGTCGGCTTCTGGCAGTCAGCAGATGATCACGGATCTTGGCGATTTTATCGGTTGTCTCTTGAACAAGTTCGGGTCCTGTGATTTGAGCTTCACCCACTTCGCTCCAACAAATCGGGGAGCGGCATTTACGACCGTAAAGTGCTTCAAATGGGGCCATACCGATACTGGAATGATAGCTGTTGTTATAAGAGAACTCGATCAAAGGCAGGTGTGAATCCCAATTACCTCCAAAATCAAGAACACAAGATCGGAGCATATCCTCAAGAGTTTGAATAGTTCGCTCAGACTGTCCGTCAGTTTGAGGATGATATGCCGTACTCATGTCCAAGCGAGTTCCTAACGCAGATTGGAGAGATTTCCAAAAGCGAGATATAAAACGGCCATCGCGATCGGATATGATGCTCAAAGGAGTACCATGGCGGCAGACAATTTCCTTGACATAAAGCTGCGCGAGCTGCTCAACACGGTAGTTTTCACGAATGGGCAGAAAGTGAGCAGACTTAGTCAATCGATCCACTATTACCCAAATGCTATCATGTTTGCTTGCTGTCAAAGGTAACTTGGTAATAAAGTCCACCGCTACACATTCCCATTTCCATGCAGGAAATTCTGGTTGTTCGAGCAAACCAGATGGGCGTTGGTGTTCAGCTTTTACTTTAGAACAAGTCAGGCATTTAGCTACGAACACAGCAATATCCTTTTTCATACCGGGCCACCAATAAGTAATGCGCAAATCCTTGTACATCTTATCAGCGCCGGGATGAATAGAATACCGAGATTTATGCGCTTCACTCAGGATATCAGCGCGAAGATTCTCATCAAAGGGAATCCAGATGCGATTAAGATAGCAGAGAATTCCACTCAGATTAGGAACAAAGTGCGCTTCCGCGCCACACGCTAACTCGGCGCGAAGGCTACCATTATTGATGGATGCGCGCTGCGCGTCACGAATGCGCGATTCATGGTTGCTTTGGATCGGCGCGAAGTGAAGCTGCGTGCGCGGCAAGATACAGTTAAGCTGGCAGGGTTTTCGGCTGAGCGCATCGGCTACCACATTAGCCTTACCAGGATGATACCGGATCTCACAATCGTAATCGCTGATGAGTTCGTTCCATCGGCGTTGCCTCATGTTGAGTTCCTTTTGATCAAAGATATGCTGAAGGCTTTTATGGTCAGTGTAAAGGATACACTTAGTACCATAAAGGTAGTGTCTCCAGATCTTCAAGGCAAAAACAACTGCACCAAGTTCGAGGTCGTGAGTTGTATAATTCTTTTCATGAACCTTAAGTTGCCTCGATGCGTAAGCGATAACCTTGCCTCGTTGCATAAGAACACAACCGAGACCTTGGTTGGAGGCATCGCAGTACACGACAAAATCATCATTACCCTCAGGTAGCGCAAGAACAGGAGCTTCACACAACAATCGCTTGAGCGTCAGAAAGGCTTCTTCTTGCTTCGAGCCCCAAATATACGGTTTACCTTTGTGCGTTAGAGCTGTTAAAGGCAAAGCGATCTTCGAGAAGTTCGAAATGAAGCGCCGGTAATAACCAGCTAAGCCCAGAAAGGAACGGATCTCGGAAGGAGAGGATGGCGTAATCCAGTTCTTGATTGCTTCAATTTTGGATGGGTCGACATGAATACCCATCTTGTTAACAACATGACCAAGAAACTGTACTTCATCAGACCAGAATTCACACTTGGAAAGCTTAGCATAGAGTTGCTCAGCTCTAAGCTTTTGCAATACCAACCGAAGATGTTGCTCATGCTCGGCCTTGGTCTTAGAATACACCAGAACATCATCGATAAACACAATCACGAATTTATCCAAGAAAGGCCTACACACCCGATTCATTAGATCCATGAAAACGGCGGGTGCGTTGGTTAGACAGAAGGACATGACCAAGAATTCAAAATGGCCATAACGAGTTCGAAAAGCAGTCTTCGGAACATCTTCATCGCGGATGCGCAACTGGTGATAGCCAGAGCGGAGATCAATCTTGGAAAAACAAGAGGCACCTTGGAGTTGATCAAAGAGGTCGTCAATACGCGGTAAGGGATACCGGTTCTTAATGGTGAGTTTGTTCAACTCGCGGTAATCAATACACATGCGAAACGATCCATCTTTCTTTTTAACGAACAACACCGGAGCACCCCAGGGCGAAGAGCTAGGGCGAATGAATCCTTTAGCAGTCAACTCTTGAAGTTGGCTTGCCAATTCTTGCATCTCAGCGGGTGCAAGACGGTAAGGAGATTTAGCTACGGGGGAAGCACCAGGGACAAGATCAATACGGAACTCGACTTCACGAGCGGGAGGGATACCAGGAAGATCATCAGGAAAAACTTCAGGGAAATCACGCACAACAGGGATATCGCGAAGCTTCTTCTCTTCAGCAGGTTTGACCACATGGGCTAGAAATGCAATACACTTCTTCCGCATGAGTCTTTGGGCTTCGGCGCAAGACATAAGCTTAAGACCACGGGAGGGTTTTTCGCCGTAGATGTGAAGATCACCATTTTCTCGAGGTATGCGAATCAACTTTTTGGCGCAAATAACTTCGGCGCGATTCTTCGAAAGCCAGTCCATACCAATAATAACATCAAAGCTTCCAAGAGGCATGGGGATGAGGTCGATTAGAAAATCGTTTTCGTTAAGGTTAAGCGTGCAATCCTTAATCACTGAGTTAATTAAAATAGTTTCACCATTAGCCAATTCAACTGAAAAATCTTCTTTTAAGTTATCGCGCGGTCGCGCAAGCTTCTGCTCGAAGGCGCGAGAGATAAAACTTCGATCGGCGCCAGTATCAAAAAGTATAGAAGCATAAAATCCGTTAAGCAAAAATGTACCATTAACGTCATTATTCGCTTGCGCTTGGTGCGCGGTTATGTTAAAAGCTCGTCCACGCGTCACTTGGTTTGAAATCTGGTTCACCGGATTCGCTTGTGTAATCTGAACTTGTAGTCTCGGGCAAGCGTTCCGGAAATGACTGGGATCACCGCAGTTATAGCACGACCTGGGTCGTGGGTTTTGGTATGTTGGTTGTGGGTTCTGCGGGTAGGCTGGTGGTGTTGGCGCAATTGGATTGGCGAGAGGGACTCTACAGTATTCAGCAGAGTGACCAACGCGGCCACATCGGTTACATTGTCGACATGGGGTTTGGGTTGGGTGGTGAAGTCTACAGGTTGGGCAAAAGGGTTGATTTCCTGTGTAAGGTTTCTTAGTTGGCGGGGCAGGGAGTGCTGGATTGGTTAAGGCATAGTTGTGGGCTACAGGAGGGGTTGGGTAGGTTGACAGTGGGTTAGGCGCGTAAACTGGAGGTTGGTATGCGGGTTGCTGGACTATGGGTGGGTTGGTAAGCGCATAGGCCTTGCGCCTGCGCTTGAGGTTGTTACGGTTCGAGGGTTCAGGTTTGGTTTCTGTTGGTTCAGGGGCAGTCTTGGTGAGTTTGGTCTTCTCAGCTCCTCGCAGGAACAGGGTTCCTGCTCTGACATGGTTGTCACTGAGCACAGCGGCCAACTCGATGGCGTCAGAGAGGGTTGCTGGGTTTCTGGCCCATACAGAATCTTGAATTTCCATGGGGAGACCCCCAAGGAATTTCTCGATGGCTCGGCGGGAAGGGGTAACAAGGTGAGGGACAAGCAGGCTTAGTTCATGGAAGCGCGTCGCGTACTCGCGCGCTTCGCCACTGTACTGCTTAAGATTCCAAAATTCTTCCTCCAGGCGCTTAACTTCGTTGGGAGGGCAGAATTCTCGCGTCAGAATCTCCTTAAATTCCTCCCAGAGCATGCTGGAAGCAGCTTCTGCGCCACGCGCATGAGCTACTCCATTCCACCATGTAAGCGCTCTAGATTCCAGGACACTGGAAGCATATAGGGTTCGTCTGTCTGAGGGGCATTGGGTGTGGAGGAAAGTGTTTTCTATTTTCTCAAGCCACTGGAGCATCACGGTGGCTCCTTCAAGACCTGTGAACTTTGGAGGGTTACCCGCGTTAAAGGATTTAATGTTATAACTGGAGGTATTATTTTGGCTCAAGGCTTGGGCTATCGCGGCGGCCATTTCCTGGGAACGTTGCTGTCTACGCATGCGCGAGGCTTCTCTTCTCTGAAATCGGCGGGATAGCGGAGGCATTCTATAAAAATTTTAATTTTAGTTAATATCTTGGTTTTAGCACAAAGTATAACCTCGAAAAGCTTGGTTTCACGGAGTTAGATACTATCAAAAGTTAAAGTAAAATAAATGACCCTAAATGCAGACTTAATAAAGGTAACAAATTCGAATCAAGAATCGACAATTCATGTATCACCATGACTTTCCGAATTCCCAATTTAAAATATACGAGTAAACGAGTATTGGAGATTGACGATTCATGTATCACCATGACTTTTCAATCTTTAATATAAAATATACAAGAAAATGAGTATTGGAGGTTGACAATTCATGTATCACCATGACTTTTCAAGTCTCCAACCTCAGAACATAATCGTAAATGGAAATTGAAAATCAACTATTCATGTATCACCATGACTTTTCGGATTTTCAAACCCAACAAACGAATATGTAAGTAAAATCAATAAAAATCGAAATTCAACAAAAATCGAAATATCGCGAAATAAAACATAAAATCATATACTGCGCAAGCGCGAGCATATTCATAAATAACGAGTAATTAACAATAAGCGCGCAAACATGAGATTTCTCTCATGCGCGAGAAGGGACTCTTAGGTATTCTAGGCCGTTACGTCTAACCACCTATCCTAAAGTCAACGAGCTCTGATACCAATCTGTAACACCCCGACCAAAGGCGGATTATACATCGGGGCGCCACATATTGTTTCATTACTCGTGACACTATTGGGTGTCAATATTTAATAAATACATTCATTCGCGCACGCGCAAGGTTAACACAAGATAACATAAATCAATATATTATAAGACAAAATATTCGAACAACAAATAACTTGTCTTGATACATTTTAATCTAGGTCCAAAATAAAGAAAACTTCCTACGTGTCCACAAGCTCCAAAAACAGCTACTGCAAACCTGAACATGTGTTAAAATAAACGTCAAACACTTGCGTGTTGGTGAGAAATCAAGTTTAATACAATACATAGATAACAATAAATCTGCGCGCAACACGTGTATGTCTGGTGTTTAACAAGGGTGCAATCAGATTGTGATCAAGCCTAAATAGATCATAGCTCATAGTTCATAGTTCAATCCGTGCTCCCAATTGAGCACAAAAACGAGAAAACATCTGTGCAAGTGTAAACAAAGAAAACCGTAAACGATAGGTCTCCCGTGTTCATCTAATGGATCCATGAAAACTGCGGAATAGGCCGAACAAAGCGGTTAATGATACACACATACAAATAAACAGCCAAGTAAACGTCCTCAACACATGGGATACTGCGCGACTAAAGCTCATAAACAAGTTTAAGACTCTAAGTTTGTATGAACACATGAACATCTCAAATCATTAAAAGCAAAAAGGGATTAGGTACGAGATTACTCACTTGATAAACGATGCGGTGTAAGATAAAGCAAGAACCAACTTTAAACTAGCACAAGTTAACCTATAATTAAAGATTATTGTTTTAATGATCTGATTTAAGTCTTGATTATAAGTTAGCATAATTAAATTATTATATATAATATATATATATATTACCGGAAAAGCAGGACAGAACAGGGAGGAAGACGGAGGCAGAGAGGGAGGCGGCAGAGAGCAAGGAAAACAGGAGAGATTAAGTATTTGTGTGTGTAGTGTTATGAAAATATTATTATTATTATTTATAGGGAAACCCTAGGAGACATGAATCCAGAAAAAGGGGAAAGGATCAAGCAAAAGATATCAAAAAGCATAAGAATCCAAAAGCAAAAGATATGGAAAGATATGGCAGCTGCAGAGGCAAGATAAAGCTGACAGGGAACAGTAAAAAGCATGGGCGGATCAGATAAAGGTACTGGTCAAGCATGGAAAAAGCAGATCTCCAAAGATAATGTCAGTCACTTTATCCGCCAACCAATGGGGTTGGTGCGCATGCTGCGCCGAAAGTAACTTTTCAGACATAAAGCAGATTAGGTCAACAGCACAAAAGATAAGACAACACAAAAGCAACGGCTAGATTAAACAGAAGAAAACTCAAAGGGTTCAGCGCGAGAAAGCTAAGGCGCGAAGGCAGACAGAACCAACCTTAACGCGTCGCGGAAAGAACTTCATTTCTAAGCGCGCCGCGGGAAGAATCACATTTCTTAGCGCGCCGCGGGAGGAACTAAAATTCCTAGCGCGCCGCGGGAAGAACTATAATTCTTCGCGCGTCGAGGGATGAACTACGATACTTAGCGCGCTGCGAGAAGAACTACAAATCCTTAGCGCGCTGCGAGAAGAGTTCGTCTCGTGTATCGCTGGAACAGATGGTCTTCACGCAGGATTCCTTGTAAGGGGTCTGGCGCGTGGAGCTGCGCAGACAACCTTAGGCGGGAAGAAACAAAGGACAAGGAAAGAGTTGGAAGAAAGAGGGAAACAAGGCTTAAGGGCGGGACGGCGACAAGAGGGAAAAGAAGGCGGAAAGAGAGAAGGAGAGGGACGGGACGGCGGAAAGAAAGAGAGAGAGAAAGAGGCGGGAAGGAAATTATATATTATTATTAAAAGTAAAATATAAGTATAAATATTAAATCATAAAAGAAAGAGATCGGGTCAGAGAAACGGGTACCTGGGTCGGGTCGGATCGGGGCAGATGTCACATCAGGCCCTACTAATATCAGAGATGGTAAAGATAGTTATGCATGTAGTATGAAAGTATGAAAGTGTGATGGTATGAAAGAATGTATGTGTATGAATGTATGTATGCACGAAAGAAAGGTAACAGGTAAAGTATATAAAATGTATCTTCAGATGCGTATATGAAAGTAAGTGTATGAATGTATGATGCTTGATTAACTAGAACTCACTCAGCGTAGCTGACTTTCGTATGCACGCAGGTGAGTAGGATGAGACAGCTGACTTGAAGAGGAACACATGGCAGATGAATAAAGAAGCTGGCATATGAAGATATAGTTAATCATGTTTGAACTAAAAGACAAATTTTATATTGTTTTAATTTAAGACTTATGTAATGAGTGGTTGATAATTATCTATTTCGTGAAGAGTTTTAATTAACTATGATATTTAGAACTGCGTTTATGAGTAAATCCAACGCCAAAGTAAAGCACCGGGAACGAGGCCTTACATAGTTGGTATGTACTTGAAGAACCTTACTTGTCACACGTAAGAGTTATAAACAAACCTATATGTTACCTTATCAAGAGTTACAAGCAAACATGTACCAAAGATTTTTATTTTTGATAAACAATGTACACCGACCAATACAATCACAAATGTAGTGTACAAAGAAGGTTTTACTTATTTCTTACATATTTGTGTAATCTTAGTTATGCATTTCTAAAATATTAATGTAAATTGTAATTGTATTAACAATATATGATCATGTTGTTGATTGTATTTCACTTAATGATTAAAGTTTACAATTTTCATTAGTTACCCGTGTAAAACACGGGCCTCAAACCAGATAAAAATAATTAACCAATTTTAAATTATAAAAATCGGCCGCAAACTTAGATTTGGGGGCGGTTTAATTTGACAAAGGCACTTAGGGGGGAGGGGTGGTTCCACTTTCATCACCCACCACACCCAATGGTGGTGTGCCATGTCATCCCACCAAAATCCATCATATGTGATGGAATTCAGTAGGGATGGTGGTGTGGTGTGATAGAATTTTTTTGTTTTTTTTTTGTTTTTTTTGCAACTTAAAAAATAAAAACAATATTTTACTAAAACATAGTACAACTTAAAAACTATAATTAAAAAATAAAATTTACAATAAAAGTCTACTACTCGTCTGAATCCTGGAATTCCAAACCTAAAGAACCTATAAGTTCAACTAGATCCCATCTCAACCGATGGTGAATATTGTCATCCCGCAAGTCTAATTGCACATCATCGGAAACGGGAACTTGAGTAGGAGGATCTGGTACCCAATCTGAAGATATTGCATGTCCATCTTCTTTTATTAACATATTGTGTAATATGATGCGTGCATACATGTAGCTAGAGATCGTGGGTTTTTTTATTGCACGAACCGGTCGACTAAGTATGCACCATCCACCCTTTAAAACACTGAAAGCTCTCTCGACATCTTTTCTTGCCGATTCTTGCAACTTCTTGAACGCCTTTTCATTTTCCTCTACATGAAACGAAAAGGCTTTCAAAAACAGACCATTGCGGGTAGATACCATCGACAAGATAGTAGCCACGTCTGTAATATCTCTCGTTGACAAAATACGGACAGAAAGGTGCGGTACCATCTGTTACGCTTTGAAAGAATGGTGATGTGTACATAACAGTGATGTCGTTGTTTGAGCCGGGAACACCAAAATAAGAATGCCAAAACCATAAATCATTTGGTGCAACCGCTTCAAGTGAGATGGTCGGTCGTTTGATATCACCCCTAACATACGCCCCTCGTGTCACACCCGGCCCTGAGCGGCGGAAACAGCCGGGCGCGCGCGAGTGGGGATTGATAATTAAGCACGGGCCATTGCAAACATTCAAAGATTTTCATTGCGCATGAATTGTTTAATACAATACATTACATTGTTTAAAAATTACATAAAAACATCCAAGTATAAAACTGTTGAAGATTTCCAAGCCATATCCCCTTGCGCGGCGGGAACAACCACGCGCATAGAAGGGATAGAACTAAAATCTTCCAAAAAAGCTAGTTTAGATGTTCAGCGTGAGGTGCTCTAAGTGTGACTCCATGCGCTACCTAATTATCTCCTGAAAGACACGTAAAAACATTTGAATCAGTATAAACTGAGTGAGTTCACAAGTTTTAGTAACTTGATAAATCGTATTGCATCATAATCATTCTGAAACATAATTCTGGTAGCATCATTAAAACACATGCTTGGTAAAACATAGTTCTATCAACATATTCTGATAAAATCGTTCCGCGGTTTACGCGCGAACATTTCTGGGAACTGTGCTCGTCTATGCAAAGTGGCGCTGCCACTACGAGCTAAAATAAGTAATACCGTCCCGCGGGTTACGCGGAACGTTTCAGGAAAATGTGCTCGTCCATGCAAAGTGGCACTGCCACTACGAGCTAATCAATAATTCCGTCCCGCGGGTTACGCGCGGACGTTGTGCCGGAAAACAAGGCGCTCGTCCATGCAAAGAGGCGCGACCCCTACGAGCGGGCTCAAACCCATAGTACTGCCCCATGACCATACTAGGCACTCGTCCATGCAAAGAGGTGCGACCCCTACGAGTGGGTGGATCAAACCAGCAGTCCCTACCCTTAGAGTTCCAATGGTAAAGTGATCACTTACTCGAGTTCTAGCGCACATACATCGAAAACCTTAGATAACCGTTCGCATTGCTCATCATGAAATATAATTTAAACACATAATCGCTTGCATAGCTTGTAAGTATACCATGATAAAACATTATTTAGGTACGTGTCCCTCGCCCCGAAAACAGTTTAAAATAGTGAAAATAGTAAAAATAGGGGCTGTGAGACTCACCTGAGGTTCTTGTTAAGGGATTAATCGAGATTCGGGTTTTCTTGGTGTTGGCCTCGGAATCGAAGGTCTAGAATACGATTAAATAACAAGAAGTATATGTATTAAGATCAATAAACGGGAGAACATAAGGGTTGGAAAGTAGATCTCAGGGTTATATTCTCGGCTTACCTAGTAACAGGATCGGAAATGAAAACAACGGATGCTTGGGAGAGGATTAGTGCAAGTTTGTAGTTCTTTGAAGTGTGTTTTGGGTGATAATTTAGGTTACAAATTTATAGGCAAACTCAAGGGAACACAATCCCTTGCTTTAGGGGATTGAAATCTTTTCATATCTAAATGTAATGATGATAAAGTATGGAAGTTATTATTATTTACTTAAGAGTGGAGTGGTGGATAAAAGATTTTGATTTGATTTGGACAGAACATGCAGGTCTGGGGTTGGTGAGAATAGGGTGGCTGACAGTTGACTTTTCATGCTACAGTGTGCTTTTTCAGGTACTTTTGTCAGTGTACAGTAAAAAGTGGAAAATCTCTGAAACACGCTACTGTTTCCTTTCGGGCGGGAGTAATCTCCTTATAACTGGAGAATAGACTAAGTGTTCTGTGCGCATCACTTTGTGCGCATAGCTTTCTGCGTGAAGGACATTTCTTTGCTGCGGGTAGGTGCGTAACCTTCTCGCAGTTAGGGACATTGAGTTTCATTTGTAGATTCTCCAGGGGGTCTTGGTATTTCAACATAGTGATCAGTCATGTTGAAGTCAATTCCATCTTGGAGCTTCAGACAAACTAGCTCTCAATGTTCCCGCCATGCGGGGAGGTTAGTTCCCTTCCGCACGCGCATAAACGATTTAGGATGCACCCGCCTTAGCATCATGCGGGATGGTCAACCCATAGACAACATAACGTTAAGTTACATGAAAACATAAAGCCAAAACATTCACGCATGGCGCATATAACATATGCTCACGCTGGTTCTTAACATGGTGCGCTCGCGCAGGGCGCACATAACAGATGCACGCGCTGACTAACATGGCGCGCTCGCGCAGGGCGCACATAACAAATGCACGCGCTGACTAATATGGCGCGCTTAATATTCACAATCACCTAATTATTAGGTTGATTACTTAGTTTAAGGGGTTGGGAGTTTACCGGGTGTCACATTCTCCCCTCGTTAAACGAATTTCGTCCCGAAATTTAGGAGACGTTGCTGGCAGAAGCCATGTTCTGAAAGAGGTGTGGGTATTTCATGCGCATCTGGTCTTCTCTTTCCCAAGTGAATTCAGGCCCACGCCTCGAGTTCCATTGAACCTTTACTAACTTGATTCTGCTTCTGCGCAACTTTTGTTCTTTCCAATCGGTTACTGCTATAGGTTCTTCTACGAAGTGCAGCTGTTTGTCGATGTGAATCTCTTCCAACGGCAAAATCAACGTTTCGTCAGATAGGCACTTTTTGAGGTTGGACACATGAAACGTATCATGAACTCCACTGAGTTCGGCGGGTAAACGGAGTTTATAAGCAACCGGACCGATCCTTTCCAGGATCTCAAATGGTCCAATGTAGCGTGGATTCAACTTTCCTCGCTTGCCGAAACGGGGGACTCCTTTCCATGGAGAGACTTTCAAAAGTACTTTATCCCCTACTTGAAATTCCAATGGTTTCCTTCGCACATCTGCGTAGCTCTTCTGTCTATCGCGCGCTGTCTTAAGGCGATCCCTTATCTGAAAAATCTTGTCTGTTGTTTCTTGGATCAATTCTGGACCAGTCATTTGCTTGTCACCCACTTCAGCCCAGCACAGTGGGGATCTACACTTGCGCCCATACAAAGCTTCGAACGGCGCAGCCTTAATGCTTGTGTGATAGCTATTGTTGTAAGAAAATTCAACCAATGGGAGGTGAGTATCCCAGCTACCTCCGAAATCGATTGCGCACGCGCGCAGCATATCTTCCAATGTCTGGATTGTTCGCTCGCTTTGCCCATCCGTTTGAGGATGATAAGCTGTACTCATATCAAGGCGAGTACCTAGAGCTCCTTGTAACGATCTCCAAAACCTTGATGTGAACCGACTATCTCTATCAGAAATGATGGACACTGGGACTCCATGTTTTGAAACTACTTCTCGAATATACAATCTGGCTAACTTTTCCATCTTATCGGTTTCCTTGATCGGCAGGAAGTGCGCTGACTTAGTTAGCCGATCTACAATAACCCAGATCGTGTCATAACCCCCAGGTGTCCTTGGCAGTTTGGTGATGAAGTCCATAGAGATTTGTTCCCACTTCCACATGGGAATTTCTGGCTGCTGAAGTAACCCCGACGGCTTCTGATATTCAGCCTTTACCTTTGAACACGTCAGGCACTTACTGACATACGTCGCGATGGCGCCTTTAAGATTGGGCCACCAATACAGCGTTTTAACATCTTGGTACATCTTGTCTGCGCCAGGATGTACGGAATACCGCGTCTTGTGAGCTTCGTTCAATACCTGTTCGCGCAATCCTCTCTTGAGAGGGACCCATATGCGGTTAGCGAAATATAGATTGCCGTTCTCTTTCAGTTCCAAATTCTTAACCATACCCCCAAGGCATTCGTTTTTAACAAACTCTGGTTTCAAGGCTTCTTGCTGAGCGTCTCGGATGCGGGTAGAGAGATCTGCGTGAATGGTCAACCTTAGAGCCTTGACTCGTAGCGTTTTTATTCGCTCCTTCCTACTTAGCGCGTCTGCTACCACATTCGCCTTTCCAGGGTGGTACTTGATTTCACAATCATAATCGTTCAACAATTCAACCCATCTTCGTTGCCTCATGTTTAAATCCTTTTGATCAAATATATGTTGAAGGCTCTTGTGATCCGTAAAGATTACACACTTTGTACCATAGAGGTAATGGCGCCAAATCTTTAGCGCGAAGACAACCGCTCCAAGTTCTAAATCATGCGTTGTGTAGTTCTTTTCATTGGTCTTGAGTTGGCGCGAGGCATACGCTATGACTTTGTCTCGCTGCATAAGGACACATCCGAGTCCTTGATGTGAAGCGTCGCAGTAAACGACGATGTCATCCGTCCCCTCGGGCAGAGACAAAATTGGCGCACTACATAACTTCTGTTTCAACATTTGAAATGCTGTTTCCTGATTTTCGCCCCAAACAAACTTCTTGTCTTTCTGAGTTAGCGCGGTCAGAGGTAGAGCTATTTTGGAGAAGTTCTCAATGAAGCGTCGATAGTAGCCAGCTAGCCCTAGGAATTGCCTCACCTCAGTTGGGGTTTTTGGCGCTTCCCAGTTTTCGATGGCCTTGACTTTAGAAGGATCAACGTGTATTCCTTTCTCGTTTACAACGTGACCGAGAAAATGAACTTCTCTAAGCCAAAACTCACATTTGGAAAACTTCGCATACAACTTTTCTTTCCTCAACAATTCCAAAATCAATCTCAGGTGTTGCTCATGCTCGGCCTTGGTCCGAGAGTAAATCAGAATATCATCTATAAACACAATCACAAACTTGTCCAAGTATGGTTTGCACACGCGGTTCATCAGATCCATGAATACAGCCGGCGCATTAGTTAGCCCGAAAGGCATCACTAAGAACTCATAATGGCCGTATCTAGTTCGGAAGGCTGTTTTCGGCACATCTTCCTCATGGACCCTAAGTTGGTGGTATCCGGACCGTAGATCTATTTTCGAATAATAACTGGATCCCTGCAACTGGTCAAATAAGTCGTCAATCCTCGGTAAAGGGTACCGATTCTTGACTGTCAGCTTGTTCAGCTCCCTGTAGTCAATACACATCCGGAAGGAACCATCCTTCTTCTTAACAAACAGTACTGGAGCTCCCCAAGGTGAAAAGCTTGGGCGTATGAAACCCTTATCCAATAGTTCCTGTAACTGATTGGATAGCTCTTGCATCTCAGATGGAGCTAATCGATAAGGCGCTCGAGCTACTGGCGCAGCTCCTGGGACTAAATCAATACGAAATTCTACTTGTCGCGGCTGCGGCAATCCGGGCAAATCTTCAGGAAAAACTTCTGGAAATTCACGCACTACTGGTAAGTCTTCAATTCTTCGCTCATCACCTTTCTTCTCTACTACATGCGCCAGGAAGGCGTAGCACCCTTTCCTTAGGCACTTACGCGCCTTTAGGCACGAAATCAGTTTCGTCGCAACTCCCCTTCTTTCCCCTTGAATTACCAAGGTTTCTCCGTTCAACAGTGGGATCCGAACCTGCTTCTCATGGCAAATAACTTCCGCGTGGTTCTCGACTAACCAATCCATACCTACCACAATGTCAAAACTTCCCAAGTCTATTGGCAACAAGTTAATATTGAACCCGTGACCTCCCATGACTATTACACATTCTTCAGTTCTTTCGTTCGCGCATAACTGCCTACCATTGGCTAGTTCTATAGTATAAGGCGTGTCTAGCCTACTGGTTGCTAAGCCTAGGGAGTTTTTAAACTCAGCAGATATAAAACTTAGGTCAGCGCCAGTATCAAATAAGACAGATGCAAATGGCCGTTAAGCAAAAACGTACCGGTTACCACATTCGGCTCTTCTTTAGCTTCGCCTGCGCCGATCACAAAAGCTCTCCCGCGAGCTTGGTTCCCCTTTTGCGGGCAATCCCGACTAAAATGCCCTGGCTTTCCGCATGCGTAGCAGTTGTCACTGGCTCCAGCTTCTCTGACACGGCAATTCATCGTCTTGTGCCCTGGCCTCATTGCACATTGGCATTCGATTCTTGCGCATTCACCCTCGTGGTGGTACTTGCATTTGTTGCACCATGGGCGAGGCCCGCTGTATCCTTTTCGTGGTGGCTCCGCGGCCTGAATCGCGTAAACCCTTGCGCTTTCCTGCTTCTTGAACGGTGGCTGCTTGGAGTCGGACCCTCGGTGGTGAGAGTTCCATTTCCTCTTGGGATCAGAGGTTCGCTGCTCGGATTCCGCGCGTAGTTAATATACCCGCACGGACCGTATCCCTTGTAAGGGTGATGGCCCGCGCTACCCCGCCCTCATCAAAGGTTGGAGGCGCTGCGGCGTTGAGCGGAACCCTAACAACAGGAGGTAACCCAAAAATATACCTCTCGATCTTCTTTTCCTCCGTGTTTGCCATATCTGGCACCAACTGGCAAAGTTCGTTGAACCGGTTGTTGTAGGCGTCGATATCCGTTCCTACCATGGTGTGGTTCCAGAATTCCTGTTGTAGGCTCTGGATTTCTGCGCGAGAGCAGAACTTTCTCATCAACATCTCCTTCAGTTCTTCCCAGGTCTTGTGGAGAGCAACTTCTCGCCCCAATGTTTTCGTTTGAAGCTTCCACCAAGACGAAGCTGCTTCCTGGAACATGCAGGTCGCGCTAAAGGACCTTCTGGTTCTCACTACATCCGCTATGGAGAGAACTGTCTCCATCTTGTCAATCCAGTTGTAGAGCCCAATGGCCCCTTCGGTTCCCTTGAATGGCCAAGGCTTACAGGCATGAATGTCTTATAGGAGCATCCTTTGTCCAAGGCTCCTGATTCGGGATCTGGGGTCTCATTCTGACGACCCTGACTTGATTCGGCCTTGCTGGCCTCATGAGTCGCAATCGCCTGCGCGATTATTTCCGCGAGTTCCTCGGGTGTCATGGTAATTCCTTTGGCTTTAGTTGGAGGCATTCTCGCTTTAAAAGAGTGGAAATATATTAAACTTAGCGCATGTACTCTGAGCACATAATGTTATCATTATTTACTAGACAGTGTGACCCGTGTTCCTAAGTGTGTGTATAGTTTCTTTTGAAAATATTTTTTTTTGAAAAATATTTCATGCGATTCCCCCAACGGTTATAGTCTAGGTTAAAACTTCTTTTCCTAGTTCGCTATAACCAGTGCTCTGATACCAATCTGTCACACCCGGCCCTGAGCGGCGGAAACAGCCGGGCGCGCGCGAGTGGGGATTGATAATTAAGCACGGGCCATTGCAAACATTCAAAGATTTTCATTGCGCATGAATTGTTTAATACAATACATTACATGTTTAAAAATTACATAAAACATCCAAGTATAAAACTGTTGAAGATTTCCAAGCCATATCCCCTTGCGCGGCGGGAACAACCACGCGCATAGAAGGGATAGAACTAAAATCTTCCAAAAAAGCTAGTTTAGATGTTCAGCGTGAGGCTGCTAAGTGTGACTCCATGCGCTACCTAATTATCTCCTGAAGACACGTAAAACATTTGAATCAGTATAAACTGAGTGAGTTCACAAGTTTTAGTAACTTGATAAATCGTATTGCATCATAATCATTCTGAAACATAATTCTGGTAGCATCATTAAAACACATGCTTGTAAAACATAGTTCTATCAACATATTCTGATAAATCGTTCCGCGGTTTACGCGCGAACATTTCTGGGAACTGTGCTCGTCTATGCAAAGTGGCGCTGCCACTACGAGCTAAAATAAGTAATACCGTCCCGCGGGTTACGCGCGAACGTTTCAGGAAAATGTGCTCGTCCATGCAAAGTGGCACTGCCACTACGAGCTAATCAATAATTCCGTCCCGCGGGTTACGCGCGGACGTTGTGCCGGAAAACAAGGCGCTCGTCCATGCAAAGAGGCGCGACCCCTACGAGCGGGCTCAAACCCATAGTACTGCCCCATGACCATACTAGGCACTCGTCCATGCAAAGAGGTGCGACCCCTACGAGTGGGTGGATCAAACCAGCAGTCCCTACCCTTAGAGTTCCAATGGTAAAGTGATCACTTACTCGAGTTCTAGCGCACATACATCGAAAACCTTAGATAACCGTTCGCATTGCTCATCATGAAATATAATTTAAACACATAATCGCTTGCATAGCTTGTAAGTATACCATGATAAAACATTATTTAGGTACGTGTCCCTCGCCCCGAAAACAGTTTAAAATAGTGAAAATAGTAAAAATAGGGGCTGTGAGACTCACCTGAGGTTCTTGTTAAGGGATTAATCGAGATTCGGGTTTTCTTGGTGTTGGCCTCGGAATCGAAGGTCTAGAATACGATTAAATAACAAGAAGTATATGTATTAAGATCAATAAACGGGAGAACATAAGGGTTGGAAAGTAGATCTCAGGGTTCTATAAGGTACATCGTAACCGGATCGGACCAGCAAAACACAATAAACCTTGGGAGAGGATTAGTGCAAGTTTGTAGTTCTTTGAAGTGTGTTTTGGGTGATAATTTAGGTTACAAATTTATAGGCAAACTCAAGGGAACACAATCCCTTGCTTTAGGGGATTGAAATCTTTTCATATCTAAATGTAATGATGATAAAGTATGGAAGTTATTATTATTTACTTAAGAGTGGAGTGGTGGATAAAAGATTTTGATTTGATTTGGACAGAACATGCAGGTCTGGGGTTGGTGAGAATAGGGTGGCTGACAGTTGACTTTTCATGTTACAGTGTGCTTTTTCAGGTACTTTTGTCAGTGTACAGTAAAAAGTGGAAAATCTCTGAAACACGCTACTGTTTCCTTCGGGCGGGAGTAATCTCCTTATAACTGGAGAATAGACTAAGTGTTCTGTGCGCATCACTTTGTGCGCATAGCTTTCTGCGTGAAGGACATTTCTTTGCTGCGGGTAGGTGCGTAACCTTCTCGCAGTTAGGGACATTGAGTTTCATTTGTAGATTCTCCAGGGGGTCTTGGTATTTCAACATAGTGATCAGTCATGTTGAAGTCAATTCCATCTTGGAGCTTCAGACAAACTAGCTCTCAATGTTCCCGCCATGCGGGGAGGTTAGTTCCCTTCTGCACGCGCATAAACGATTTAGGATGCACCCGCCTTAGCATCATGCGGGGATGGTCAACCCATAGACAACATAACGTTAAGTTACATGAAAACATAAAGCCAAAACATTCACGCATGGCGCATATAACATATGCTCACGCTGGTTCTTAACATGGTGCGCTCGCGCAGGGCGCACATAACAGATGCACGCGCTGACTAACATGGCGCGCTCGCGCAGGGCGCACATAACAAATGCACGCGCTGACTAATATGGCGCGCTTAATATTCACAATCACCTAATTATTAGGTTGATTACTTAGTTTAAGGGGTTGGGAGTTTACCGGGTGTCACAAAGAAGATT